>NC_092873.1:48863178-48971263 GCF_028372415.1 Notamacropus eugenii
CAGATATTTTGTGTTATTTCTCTCAAATGCGCTGAGGGGGAGAGCTGGCGTGATGGGAGGATTGTTGGGACTTTGTAACTGATTTGATATAGAAGAGATAGAGCTGAGGATAATAACTCCAAAGATCTGAAAGATGGTGGTGTCTGAAACAGAAATGGGGAGGTGGGGGTTTGCCGGGGCAGGGTGGGACGGGAGATGACAAAGAGAAACATAATAGCATTCATTTATAGAGGACTTTGTGGTTAGCAAAGAATGTTGTAAGACTCTCTATCTCATGCCTTTTGTATCCCTAGCACTTAGCACAGGGCCTGGCACATAGTAGGCATATCATAAATGGTTACTGACCCTCTAAGTCTACAAATATTATCCACACAACAACCTCCGAGGTGGGTACTATTACTATCCAACTTTTACAGATGAGGAAACTGAGGCACACAGAGGCTACGAGAATTGCCCAGAGTATGAGGCAATTTCTGGAAGATGATGAAGGGGCTAGATAAGGTGATCTCCAAGGCTCCTTTCCAGCCCTAGAGATCAAATATAAAACAAGTGATATGATTGAAAAAGGGTCAGTAACTAGATATCCCCTGGTGGGAGACTGGGTAGTATCTAATGAGTCTGAGCCATCACGGAGGTTCGGTGGGAGCAGCATTGAGGGATCTGGTGCAGCTGGAGCACCCTGTAGCCAGTGCCAGTTGGCACATCCTCAGGACTGCAGGAAGCTATTCCAGGTGCTTGAGAATGCTGACTAAGGACAAGGTCAGAGGAGGGTCTGTTTTCTTGTTGGCAAAGGGGAAAGAAATGTCATTGGCTCCCATGGATCTCTTAACCATCAGCATACAGGTGACAGGAGCTGCGAAGCAGAATCTGGTTGATTTTGAGATTTATCCAGAAAGTGGGTAATCTGATCTATGGACAAGCTACGGACTCCTTCCTTCTTTCAAAATCAGCTGGAAGCTTGGGTGTGACCGAGTTGAAATCAAATTAGTGTTCTGCGCAGAGTGAAGGGGGATGAAATAGAAAGAGAAGGGGAGAGAAAGATGCAGAGAGAGAAACAAAGAGGGAGAAACAGAAATAGAGAGGGAGAGACAAAGATAGAGAGGGAGAGACAAACACAGAGACAAGGAGAGAGAAGAAAGAGAGAAAAAAAGATAGAGATAGAGGGAGAGAGAAAGACAGAGAGAGGGACAAAGAAGGAGGGAGAGAGAGAGACAGGGAGAAAGAAACAGAGAACGAAAAAAGAGAGAGAAAAAAGACAGAGACAGAGGGGGAGAAAGACAGTGAGAAGGAGAGACAAGGAGAGACAGAGAGGGAGAGAAGAGGAAGAAAAAGAGGGAGACAGAGAGACAGAAGGGAGAGAGGGAGAGAGAGAGAGAGAGAGAGAGAGAGAGAGAGAGAGAGAGAGAGAGAGAGAGAGAGAGAGAAAGCACTCAAAGCAGTGTGACCTAGAAACTGGATCATATGTTTTAGAACAGGAAAGGATTTTGGAGATGACCTTGTCCAACACTCCTATTTTACAGAGGAGAAAACTAAGGCCTAGAGGGCCCTTGCCAGGTAGCAGGTGGGGGAGACAGAAGTAGAACCCAGGTCCTTTGGGACCTGGATCAGCCTTCTTTCTCCTGTTTTCTCCTGTACCGTTGTTGTTACCTTCTCATTCGATGCAGCTACAAGGCTTTCCTTGATCTGCTGACGTTTGTTTGTTGGGGGTGGGAGTGCTCTTGATTTTCTGGGGCCCCCACCTCTCCAACAGATTGTGAAAGTGTCTGCCGAGGGCATAGTTCTCAGCTGCCCTCCCCTCCCTGGGCTCATTGGTCCCTTGTCCCTGCTTCAATCAGAAAAGGAGCCTTCAGCCCTGCTCTCCCTGGGTTTGGGGGGGTCCTGAGCTTGGCCTCTGAGAAGATAAAATGAGCATTGGTCCCCAAGGGTGATAGGAGGAGCCAGGCCTGGTCTGGGTTAAGGTTCATTTACCTCCCAGGATTATGTTATCAAACAGAACAGGGCAGGGACACCTTCACTGAATGGGGAAGGATTCCTGGGGAGCGGAAGGAGATGATTAAGGTCAAAGGACACAGAGCAGTGAATGAAAGGTTCCCAAAGTGGAAGAACCAAGGACAGGGCTAGAGTCACATTGTAAGGGGCCTCGAATGCCATACAAAGGCATCTGTAATAGATCCTTGAGGCAGCAGATGGCTACAGAAGGTCTGAAGAAGTCACGTAATGTCAGAAATGGAAGGGACAGAAGAGTAAACTGAGGTTGAGAGAAGGAAAGTCATGCTACTCCAGCAATGGTGGAAAGGATGGTCCCAGGGGAGGACAGGAGGAGAGGGAGGGAGACCAGTGGGAGAGCACTGTGACAGTCTGAGGTTGTTGTAAAGATCAAATGAGATGGCACCAATCTTAAAGCCCAAAATGAAAATGAGATGATGCTCAGAGTGCAGCTCATCTAGCTCAATCTCATCATTTTACAGATGAGGAAACGGGCCCAGAGAGGCTGGGATGTGGCTGAAGTCACACAGGTTCTAAGTGCCACAGGAAGGATTTGAACCCCTGGTCTTCTAAATATAAATCCAGAGACCTTTTCACTTCTCACTTTTCCCAAAATGGGCCTTTTTGGAGTACTTAGCTCAGAATGTTAGAGGGCCCCTAGGACAGATCCATCAGGTTGCAGGGGAGGAAACAAAGACCCAGAGAAAGGTGACTAAGTCGCTCAAGTAAGTCAAAGGAAACATCCCACAGAAGAAGACAAACTGTTACCCCTTTTCGCCCTTCTATTTTATGATGGGGAGGAAACTTACAGAGTGTGTACCTCAAATATAACACACAAAATGAGGAAACTGAGGCACAGAGAATGGAAATACTTTAGCTGAGGGACGAGTCTTCAGATTCCTACGGTTCTATCCTGGGGCCACCTGGGAACAGTCATCGAACAGACCGGAGCTGCCTCCCACTGTCTGTTGTAATGCAAACAAACACATAAACACACAACCTCGAGCTAGTCTCTGGTAGCTCAGGGGAATTCCAGGAATACTCTAGACCTGTATTTCAGCAAGGCCACTGACAACATTTCCTCTCTTCTCTTGGCATAGAAAATAGAGAATAGGGAACTGGGCCGTTTGAAGGCTTCAATGTGGGGGGGGGCCATGGGACCTGTCAACAGGCCATCACAACTTCAGGGGGCCCCTTAACACTCTTCAATAGTCCCCAAAATTCAGGTAGAATCTTCATGCACAGGTCTTGCAGAGCTAGAATGATGGACTGGAACTAATAAGGTCAAATTTCCTTTAATTTTTGGAACCCAAGTCTAGGGCCTTGAATTTAAACCTATTAAAAGGAATACTCACCTTGGTGAGATTACAGCTCTAGTACCTACAGAATTAGGGGATCGATCCATAGGGATTGAGTGCCTGCTGAGTGTAGGGACACAGCTAAATGGCTCTGTGGAGAGAGCACTGGGCCTGGAGTCACTAAGTTCAAATCAGGCCCAGATACTCATTAGCTGTGTGACCCTGGGTAAGTCATTTAACCCTGTTTGCCTCAGTTTCATCTTCTGTAAAATAAGCTGGAGAAGGAACTGGCAAACCTAATGGGGTCATAGAGAGACAAGACTGAAAACAACTGAAAACACCTGAGGCGAGAGAGATACAAAGACAACAATGAAATGGTTATTTTCTTCAAAGAAGCCACCAGTGGCTCCCCCTCCCACCCTTCCCTCCATCCCCTTGGCCATATTTACTTTGGATTTATTTTGTCTGGATTGTACACATAAGTATATACTTATATATAAGTTTGTATATAAGTATCTCCCCCTAATAAAACATATGGCAGGAACTACTTCATTTTTGCTTCCATATCCTTGTTGCTGCTTGTCCTTCATTCTCAAAGAGGACCACGATAACAGGGAGATGATGCTATGACCTACAAGTGAATTGGATTTAAGTGAGGCAGGGCTATATAAAGTCACCAGCCTCACTTTCTCCTCCAGAGCTATCTGGGTCCAGTGGCCAGAGGGAGATCAGGATGACTGGAGATGGCCCAGGGTACAAGGGAGACCTTGGTCTTTTTAAGCTAAGGTCTTTAATAGGTCTCAGCTTGACTGAGGCATTTCAGTGATAAAGACTAGGTAAGAAATTAGGCTAAGAATGGCCTCTGTATTCCTTGCACCTAACACAAAGTTTAGCACAGAGTAGTAACTGACTGATCAACAGTAGTTCACAAGTCAAGACTTCTGCCTCTGATCATTATATGGGTGACCCTGACCAAATCACTTTATCTCCATAGGTTTGTTTGCTTCTCTATAAAATAAACATGTAGACCAGATGGCCTTTGAGGTCCCTTCCAGAGGTAAATCTACGATCCAATGACCCCAAGTCTGGGCATCGCATCTTAAGTGAGACCCTGATACGCATAGCAAATTCTGAAGAATATGGATACTGTCGCATGTGCACACTGGTGGAAAGGTTTGGGGAGCTTTATCCTGGAGAAAAGAGGGATTGGGGGAACAGGACTTCTACCTTCAAAGCCTTTCAGGGAAGAGCCTTAACCTTTTTAATGTCCTGGCCATCTTTGGCAGGTGGGTGAAAACTAAGGGCCCTTCTGAAAATGTTTAAAATTAATAAAATAAATACATGAGTACAAAGGAAATTAATTATATCAAAATACAGTTATCTAAATATTTGTTTAAATAAACAAGTTTTCAAGACTCCAGATTAAGAACTTCTTGCTTTAAGTGTTAGCCTGAAGAACACCTATTAGAATCTGTTTGGGAACCTCCAAAAGCCAGAGCCAGGACAATGCATGGAGGCCAGAGGGAGGCAGCTTAATACCCAAATGGAAGTCCGAGCGATCTGACCTGCTGAACGATCAACTACACTTTCCTAAAAGGTAGCAAGTTTCCCACCACTGGAGGTGGGCCCACCACCAATGAGGGATGCTGAGGAAGGGATGCCTGCACTGGATTCCTCTTCCAATTCGGTGTCCTCCAGGGGCCAGGACTCTCACATTCATTGTCTTGTAAGGGACTTTCCTGAAGCCAAACCTGCAAAGGTAAGCAGAGAGGGGCTTGTCTTGGAGAAACCCAAGCCTCCAGCCCTTGCAAAGAGAGCTATATGACACCTACGCACGCAGCACCCATGGCCCAGGTGTAAGGCACAGCTTGGGAAGCTGCTACACGCTCACTCGCACACTCTACAGTCACATTTACAGTGTAACACAGCCCACGCTCATGTCCAATCCTGCCACAATAAATCCCATTACGAAGTGGAAAGCAGAGAAGGTCCCAAACACCAGGTGATACACCAGTATGGCAAAACCCTATAATTTCTGGGGTATAAGAACTCCCAGTATGGAAAATTTCCCTTATCTGCACAGATCACACCCTGTTTTCTCATTGTACGCATGATGAAACTGAGGCCCAGAGAAGTTATGATGCCTTTCAACTGTACTGAAAGACCCTATTCCTTCCAAGGCTCTAGAAATGAGGTTCGACAAAGATGAGATTTTCAAGAGGACAACAGGCCAGCCTAAGGGAAGGTCCTCAGTTCCAGGTGCCCTGCCCTACTTAGCAAGCCGCAGCAGAGACATTAAAAAACATAATCAAACCGAAGGAGGCGCTAAAGCTGATCACATGCCACCCAAACACTCCCCACACACCAGCTGCTTCCATATGGCCAGTGTTTCTCTAAAAAGAAACCTGAGAGAACCAACACAAGAGAACTTTCTCCCTCTCTGCTTTCTGGCCCAATACTCTCCCTTCCAGTCAGCCCACCCACAACATCCAATGGTCTCTCCACTACAGTAATGTAACGACCTGAGGCCAATGAAGCTTTGCCCCAGGGCACCAAAATGGCAGTGGTGGTGGGTGGTGGGTGGTGGTATACTTTCTCCCCTAAGAGATATCATTCCCATGTCTTACCTCATGGTCAATCAATCAATTAAACAGGTAAGTGACTATGAGGTACCAAGCACTAAGGATGAAAAGACAAAAATGAAATATTCCTGCCTTCAAGGAGTTTAAGTACCATCAGCCCTCTGTTAGCCTATACCACAAGCTAGGCAATTAATCTCAGGGTCCCATCACCATGACCCTCCAGAGCTTCCCCTGGACCAACAACCCTTGAAAGGGTGAAGGTCACTCTCTAGGGGATGGGACACACTAGCCATGCCTGGTGTCAGGTGGTCCTTGGCACAGCTGTCAATCTCCCCCTCCCCCTTCCACTACTTCCCCAACATGCTTTTGCCCCAGGTGAAAAAGTTCTTAGTTGTTATGTCCATTTGAACATATTTCACACTTGATACAGGGAAATGATCTTGGGGAATGGAAGTCGGGATGGTGATGAGTCAAAGTAGTCTCTCCACTATGATCCCCCCCCAACTCCCAGTTCAAATGAGGAACCCAGCTACCATTTAGCTTTCTGAATGGCTGATAGACTCATAGATCATGGGAGCAAGAAGGGACCTCAGAAATCACAGGGTCATGGATTATAGAGGTAAGGGACCTTTGAGGTCATCTAGATCAACCCCCTACTTTTTACAGTTGAGAAAATTATGGCCCAGACAACTTGAGTGATTAGCCCATGGTCATAAAGGCTGAGTCAGGTTTTGATCCCAGGTCTTCTGACTCCAAACCCAGAGCTCTTTCGCTGATCCAAACAAGTCGAGTCCTTCATTTTACCGTAGAGGAAACCAAGGTGCAGAGAGGGCATGGGCTTTGCCCAAGGTCACACAGCAAGCCAGTGGTCAGGGCTGGTCTAGACCTCAAGTCTCCAGGATGCTAATTCATCTCTCTTCTCTCCCGTTCCTCTACCTCTCCTCTGTTCAGCTTTCTAAGGCTGAAAACCTCAAAAGAGACAGCTGACAGTCTCCCAGCAGCTGCTTTCTAGGAGGCGAAATGAACACAGAAGAGATTCTGAGGATCTGTCCTGGTCGTCCCAGGCCAGGTGCTGAGGAGAGATGGGCAGTGGTCCAAGTGATCCTGCTGGGCCTGCCTAATCGGCCCAAGGAATCCTCCATCCCCGCCTGCCCCAGGGAACAGCTGCTCTTCACATCAACAGAGGTGACAGAGGTAAAGCCTAGGGCTATATACGCCTCAGGGATTGTGGGCTTGGAAGCCAGAGAACTGGGTTCAAATCCCACCTCAAACATTTACTTGCAGTGTGTCTCTGGGCAAGTGACATGACTTCTCAAATATAGGATTAAGAACATTTGTACCACCTGCTTCCAAAGGCAGGAAGCATGCTATTTAAACCTTAAGAACTTGTATCCCATCTCAGACTTTTACTAGCTATGTGACCCTGAGCAAGACACTTATTAGCCTCTCTCAGTCTCAATTTCCTCAGATGAAATGAGGATGTTAGATAAGATGGCTTCTACAATTGTAAGACATGGGTTCAAATCCTGCCTCTAACATTTATTGTGTGACATTGGCTAAGTCACCTTTCTGAACCTCAGTTTCCTTTGTGAATGAGGTTGAACCCAAAAGGTTGATGACCCAAAGGTTTGCCCTCTCAATTCAACTCTCAATCCGTGATCTTCTTGTCAGTTTCTCATTGGAATACCATGAAGTGGGAGGCAGACAGTCACTCTCATCTTTACACAATACCACAATTCCAACCTACACAATACCCTCTTCTCCATGTGTTCTACCAACTCTATGTGATAATGATCTGGATGCAGAAGGGACCTTAGATACATGATCTAATCCAGCTCTCCCATTTAACTGAACAGACCAGAGAGAGCTGGTGACAAAGTCACAAAGCTAATTAGTAGCACACAGCACTTGAACCCAGACCTGTTGATGCTCAATCCTGGGCTCTTTCCATGGCATCGTGCCTCTTCTCACCTTCTTTCTCAGGTATTATATAGTAAAACCACCATAATAAAAATCAGTTTTGGAACTTGTCATAATTTGGGGTCAGCTAAAGATCACCTTTATAGTATTTAGGAAGAAATTAATTTTATAGGTTCAATTACAAAAAAAAGTCAATAGACATCTATTAAGCACCTACTATATGCCAGACACTGTTACATGTTGGGGATACAAAAATATACATATTCCCTGCCCTCAAAGAGCTTATAATCTAATGGGCAAACTACTGAGCAAAACTGGGAGTGAGTTACAGAAGGGAACGGCAATTACTTGGAACACCAAAGCCTTCAAGCCTTCAGAAGGGTCCCCGGATGGAGATAATCAATGTGCTAATTACAAAGAACTTATTTACGTATTAAAGCAAGTCCCCAAGGACCCTCTACTAACCAACACTTTGTTAGCCAGTTACTGTACCTCAAAGTAATTCAAATGAATTTCTTTAGTAATTTTCTATAATTGAGATGGAAGCCTTTCTCCTCTCCCTACTAGTGAGACATTAACTATATTTCCCTTCATTCAAATATTTTAGGTATCCCACTCTGTATAAAATAATATGCCAGGTTCTAATGGAGATGGAAACATAAAGAAGCTGAATTCTTAGAAGCATCCCCTTGAGGAGTAAAGGGCAGGTATGATGGGCTGTCAGTGAGAAAGAGAAGTTGTGGTTTGGGAGTGCACCTTTATCTACACCTGGCCAAAGGTTTGGGGTTGGGTTTTGTTTTTTTTTTTTTAAACTACAGCATAAGCATTTTACTTTCATTAAGCATCTTAGTGTCCTGCTGTATCCACAAATGATGGAGCCTGGGATGAGTGAGGTGCCATAGGATGGACAACATGACTTTCTAAAGGATTCGCTGGAACTGGGGGAGCCAGAGTTACACAGTGGTTTGTTCGAAAGATCTGCTGGCTGTTGTGGGCGGCCAACTGGAGGAAACAGGACAGCCAAGGAACCTGCTGAAATCCTGGGCAGCACTAAGAGAAGTGCTCCAGGAAGGAGAACATGAATGTTTCTGGGCAGACGGCATCTTCTGCATCTTTAAGAAGGATATGGACCAAATGGAGAGTTTATTTAACAGAGGGCAATCAGACTCGTAAAGGGCCTTGAATTCATGTCCAATGACATGGAACTAGGCATATTTAATCTGGATAAGAGAAGAGACTTATCCAGGAGGCAGAGTAGTTTTCTTCAAGTATTTGGAGGGCCATCATGTGAAAAAAAGATGAGACGTCTGCTTGGTCCCAGGGGGCAGATCCAGGAACACTGGGTGCTAAGAGGCTATTGAAGAGTGATTTTGGGGGAAATGTCCTAGCAATAAGTGGAAGGGGCTGCCTCAGGAGGTAGTGGGTCTTCAAGCAAAGGCTAATTTCAGTGGGAATTTCTTATGGGGTATGGGATGTCCCCTGATGTCCCCTGTGCTTCTGCAATTCTGAGTATGAGGAAAAATGTTCTTTCTTCCTGGTGACCCTTCCAAGCTCATTCTTCCTGCCCTCTCTCCTATACTTCTGAGGTCAGTGGGTGCATCTAAGGGCAAACATCTCCCTTCCTCCCTTCCTCCCCTGTATAACCTCTGATCCCTTCTCTGGTCCCCATTTCACCATCTGGAAAATTCAAGAGGTGATTTCTAGGTCCCTTCCAGTTCTAAGTCTAGAATCTCTCCCCAAGTTTGGCAGTGAGTGGGGTTAATAGCTAGGAGGTGGGATCTGCCTCCTCATCTCAGGGCAATGAGTGTGTGTTTGTCTGCAAGCCTTTCTGTGCACACAGCCCAAATCAAAACTTCCCACTCCATCTGAACTATTTGCTTTCCAACCCAGCCAGGCTTTCTTCCCTTGTGGGACTGTTTGGGTTTCCCCTGGACTTCTTCATCTCTGGTCAGCCACCCCAGGCGAGCCACAGGGGAATTAGGGATACGCCAGAGAGCTCAAAGAGACCAGAGGCACTCCAGGGGCAGGTCCATTTAACATAGCCAATAAACCCTCTCCCTTGGACAAAGTTCCTCCCTTGCCCCAAAGGCAGCTAGTTTCCCCAGCAAACCTAAGGAGGAATTCAAGTTGGATTCACAAACTCACAACTCTGAGTCTTGATCCCTACAGCCAAGTCCTAGAGAGGTCCCCAGGGTAAGACTGGAGATCTTGTAAACCAAAACACACAGCTCAGCATTTCTTGGGCAAGTTCCAAGGTGCCAACCAAAGAATGGAGGACAACTGGGCCCTCAGGGAGCCCTCAGTGCCAGGGAAGGGAAGCTTAATCTTTAACTACCCAGCTTGCTCTTCAGCAATGTGTCTCAGGGATGAATGAGCTAATCCAAGGCCCATCATCTGACTTCCCAAGTGGTTTGTGGGAAGGAAGGAGCTGTTGAGTGAATCAGGTTAGGGCCCTTACATTGGGGACATGATCATGCTTCCCCTCTTATCAACCCCAGGGGTCCCTGAGGGCAAGGGCTTTGTGTCCCTGCTCAGGCCAGAGGCTCCCTTTTCTCCCCCTCTCCCTCAATCTGCCACCTTTTGGCAGTCTGGTTTTTTACTTCATCACCCAACCAAAACTGTTCCCCTAAAGTTTCCAACAGTTTCTGAATTGTCCAGTCAGATGATCCTTGCCCAGATGCTCTGAAACCTTTGATAATGTGAACCACCTTCTCCTCTCTTTCCGATGTCTCCTCCCTCTCCCTCTGTGGGTCGTCAGTAACATCACACCCCCTAACTGGGTGTAAATAAGCTTCTCTCCAGGGCCCTCTTCTCTTCTCCCTCTGGTCTTTCTCCTGGTAACCTCATCAGCTCCATGGAATGAACTTTTACCCCTAGGAAGGTTACTCAGATCCGTACAACCAGCCCCAGTCTCTCCCCGTGAGCTTCAGTCCCATATTACTAACTTTATGTTATTATTATGCATAGGATTAAGATGGCACAGTGGATAGAGTACCTGTCCTGGAATCAGGAAGACGTATCTTTCCAAGTTCAAATCTGGACACAAAGCTGTGTCACCCTGGGTAAGTCATTTCATCCTGTTTGCCTTAGTTTCCTCCTCTACAAAATTATCTGGATGAGGAAATGGCAAAGCAAGAAAACCCCAAATGGAGTCACTAAGGGTCGGACATGACTGAAAACAACTGAACAATTATTGGTCACTAAAACTAGATATTCCAGAGACATCTTAATCACATGTCCAAAGTAGAACACAATGCCTCTCCTCTCCCTCAAAAACTCCAACCTCTTCTTCCACATTTCCCTATTTCTGTTGAAGGCATCACCATCCTCCCAATGTCCAGGTGCATGGCCTCCACACCTTCTTCCCCCTTGTTCCTCGTCCCACATATCCGATCTGTTGCTAGATCTTACAGCTTCTCCCTCCACAACACCCCTCCCATTCAACTCCTTCATTTTCTCACATAACCATCCCCTTAGCTCAGGTCCTTATAACATCTCAACTAGATAATTGCAACAGCCTCCTCACTGGTCTTCCTGTCTCTATCAAGTGGATTCCCTCCTCACTGCTACCAAAGTGGTTTTTCTTAAGCACAGATGTCAGGATGTCACTCCCCTACTTGATAAATTCTGTTTTATTTTTAGGATACAATGTAATCTCCTCTGTTAAGCTTTTAAAGTCCCACACGTTCTTGGAGAAGATGGGTGGCACAGTAGATAGAGTGCTGGGCTTACAGTCAGGAAGACTCATCTTTCTGAGTTCAAATCCAGCCTCAGACACTTACTAGCTATGTGATCCTGGACAAGTCACTTAAACCTGTGTGCCTCAGTTTCCTCATCTGTAAAATGACTTGGAGAAGGAAATGGCAAATCACTACAGTATCTCTGCCAAGAAAACCCAAATGGGGTCATGAAGAGTCAGACAGAACTGCTCCGACATATCTTTTCAGCCTCCCTTCCACAATTGGCTACCCTGTCTGCTTCTCAGACAGGATACCCTAGTTCCCACCTCCATACCTTTGTACTTGGTATCCCTGAGGCTGGAATGCACTCCTTCTTTACTCTAGCCTTACAGAATCCCTCTCTTCCTTCAGGATGCAGCCCAAGCATTGAGTTTCTACACAAGCACCATCTTTTACACATCATCTTCCCCATCCCCCAGCTGCTAATCCCTTCCCAAACCATCTTGTACTAAGAACTTCCAATAGATTTGTATTTATTCTGTACATGCTGAAATCTGAGTGTGTTGTCTCCACCACTAGGATGGAAGCACTCAGTCATTTCTGGCCCTAGCAGAACCTAACCCGGAGGAGGTTCTTAATAAATTCCTGTTGATTGACTGATGTGGCTGGAACGGAGAAACATGGCAGAGGGGCAATGGGCTGTGATGACTTCCTAGCTTTGTTAGACCAAATATAGGAAGGAGTCAAAAATGAGCCTGAGATAATGACTCTGGGGGACTGGGAGGATACTGGTCCAAGCAGGGACTGGGACTGGGGGCAGGGCAGGGCAGATGTTGTGCTTTCTGATGGTTCAGGTCACAGTTTAGGGTTGTGCCTTCCCTGGGGAGGGGGGGGGGTACTTTCAGCATCTCCTGACCCCCTTTTCCAACAGCTAAAAATCTCAATCCAAATGCCTTCTCTCTAAAATGCGGGGGTTCAGACTAACTGGTCCCTAAAGTCCTTTCCATCCCTAAGTCCATGATGCTAGTACCCAAATGTACTTCATGTCCCATGCCTCAGTTTCTTCCACTGTAAAACTAGGGGGCTGGACTAGCTAGCTCCAGTTGTAGAAGGAAGATTCTATGAACTAAAAATGAAAGTCCAAGCCAGCAGAAATTGATCAAAGATTTGGGGGGCATCGGGGAAGGAGGAAGGCAGGCAAAGGGAGCTGGAACCCTTCCATGATGCTGGGAATGAGACACTGCAGGGACAATCAGCCCCCCCCAGCTGTCATGAAAGCCTGCCCTTCCTCCGCATTGGGCTGCTCCCCCCATATCCATCTCCCCAAAGGAAAAAGCAATAAGAAAAGGGGATGAAAAGCCCGTGTGAGAGATACAGTTTCCAGGGTCTGGTTTCCCGGCATGTAAGGGAACACCCGTGTTATTTAAAGCCTCCGAAGCAGCGCGTTGGGCGACTGTCTGCGTGACCAGGATGAAAACTCCGCAATCCTAATTCCAGCCCGGTGTGCCTATGGCAACCAGCGCCGTGTCCTTGGAAACTAATCTCGTGGTATTTGAACAATGTAACAGGGCCCTTTAATCTTTCCAACAGTAAATCTTTATTCCAGCGCCATCAGGGCCCGGGAGCCGGCAGAAACACACAAAACCCCGTTGTTTTCCACCAGCGTGCAGGCTTTGGAACTGGGGTGTTCCAGGTCTGCGTCTTCAGTTCTTCAAAGGGCGGGGTGGGGGGGTCATTTCCCCTTCCTTGGGTTGGGAGGTTGGCGGGAAGGAAGGCTGAATTGTCACACCCCTGGGGCATCAGGGCCTGGGGTTTGGGGGTACCCAGAAGTCACAGTTAGAGGTAAATTAGAGAAAACCTTTCCTGGAAAGAGGAAGGACCCAATTTGGATCTTCCCCCCACCTCCCACTCCCATAATACACAGAAATTTTTCTTCATAAGCTCTCATGCAAAGCTCCTTTGAGGTCAGCTGCCCCATCCCTGGCATTTGACAGATGAGGAAACTGAGGTCCAAAGAGGAAAGGATTTGTTGGGATTCAATTATAAGGCCAAATCTTGTGCTCTCATAGAGTAACAATCTGCCCCCTCCTCTCCCTCTCCCTCCCTTTCTCTGTGTCTCTGTCTCTATCTCCCTCTCTGTCTCTCCCTCACCCACCCCTCTCTCTGTTTCTCTCTCCCCACTCCCCCCTCTCATGTCATGTCCACTCATGTCCTCTTGAGCACCAGGCATGTTTAGAATCACAGACAAAAGCCTCAGTCATTTAGATGCATTAAGGGCTTGAATTCAAACCCTAACTTTGACTCCTGCTTTCTCTCATCAGTAAAATGGGTAATTGGGCCAAATGACCTTTGAATTCCCAGGGCTGGATAACATAAGGAGAAAGCATAGAACAATATATTGTGTCCTGATGACCGAGGACCTGGGGCTAAAATTTCAGTTCTATTTTGTGTGATCAGCACTCAGCACAGTGCCTGGCACACAGTAGGCACTTTAATAAATACTTGATTTGGGCAAGTCACTTTAGCTCCCTGGACCTCAGTTTTTCTTATCTGTAAAATGGGGGCAGTGGACAGAATGACTTCTGAGGTCTCTTCCTGATCTACGGCTATTATCCTATACTCTTGGTATGAATCCTAGATCTGTTACTCAATATCTATGTAACTTTGAAAAGTAACTTAGTAATAAATAACAGTAATAATAGATATCGCATGTATAAAGTGCTTTAAGGTTTGCAAAACTCTTAACATGTATTAACTCATCTGTTCCTCACAACAAGCCTAAGAGATAGATGCTAGTATTATACTCGTTACAGATAAGGAAATGAGGCTCAGACAAGCTGGGATTCGAACCCTCATCTTCTTGACTTGTGAGGCTCTCTCTCCACTCTCGCACACTGGTTCTCCACTAAGAAAACCAAACAAAAAAATAAAATGAAGGGCTTGAACCACACAATCTCCACGGTTCTCTTCAGTTCTGATATTCTCAGGCCCAGACAAAGACAGGGCTTTCAGGATTGGCCCATTTTTCATCTTGGGTTCGGATTTAACCTACGGCTCTTCTCCCTCATCAGTCCTCGTTCTCTTGGAGATCCCATCCCTGCTCCCCCAGACACTGGCAGGCAGACTCTTTACTTCTCTTGGTCTCTGTCCCTCCCTTCCTTGCAGCAAAACATGGAGGGGAGGAGGAAAGGAGAAGGAAAGAAAGGCCAGCAAGATGGCGGCCCCTGGGGTGAGATGTCGCTGCTCTTTACAAAAGCCTCCTGCTCCCTGGTGATGGGAGAAGGCCTGATCAAATTAGCCTGATGGACAGGTTAATGTTTATAAATGACTTTGAACATAGTGACTCCTGAAGACACAGAAGAGGCACTGTCAGAAATCCCTCTCACTGTTTCATGTGCCATAGGACAGCTTCGTTTCCTTTTATAGGTTTATGGGACAGAGTGAACTCATGGGCTATATTTATGTCTTTCCACTGATGGCGAATCTCCTGACTCTGTGGGACATTTGGGGGAAGAAGTATACCTGCGAGTCATCTCTCTGGGTTTGGGAAGGATGTCCTCCGTGCCTCCTTCATTGGCCTTCATCCTCAACCCTCTCCCACCAGAACCTCAGCCTCTGTCCTGGGACCCTTGGGGCCAACAGGCTTCATTTATCTTGCCCATCATCATCACTCCCAGGACATCTCTACACTGTCCCCTTCTAATCCTAATAAGAGCTAGCATTTAGATCATGTTTTAAGATTTACAGGGCCCTATTTTTTCTTCTCTTAATCCTCAGATGTTAAATGATGTGCCCAAGGTCACACAGCCTGTAAGTATCTTGGGTAGGATTCAAACTTGGGTCTTCCTGACTCCAGACCCAGAGTTCTCTCCACTAACTCTGAGTCATCAGAAGGGAATCTTTTCCCTGCTTATATTGTATCCCCAGACCGGGTACAACACACGGTCCATGGTAAGTACTTAAGGAATGCTCATTCATTCATTCATTTATTCATCCATGTTCTTGACCCCTGGTGTCATCTCCACAGTCATACGGCAAAGCAGAGGAGAGAATATGAGGCACACAGTTGTCGCTGTTCAACAAGTCCTAAGACTTCTTTGACTTTCAGGGGACATCATTAGTTAGTTTGCTCATATTCCTCACCTACCACAGCCCCGCCCCACCCTTCCATCATCCTTCTCTCTCCTGCAAGCCGAATCAAAGATCAGAAGCACCTGACTTTCTTCTCTCCCTCTCTAACTAGGGAAAGTCTGTCCATGAAATCTCAACCAGGTCCAACTCTCCTTACATCTCTCATTAGCATCAGGCATTTGGTGAATGGAGAAAGAGCAGATATTAAGTGATTACTTTGTACTGAGAATTCTGCTAAACACTGGTAATACAAAGAAAGGGCAGAACCAGTCCCTGGCCTCAAGGACCTAAGGGGAGACACAAAAGCAAATAATAGTGCTTATGGGATGCCTCAAGAAGAGACGGAAGGGAAAGACACCAGTGACTGGAGGAACCAGGAAAGGGACCGTTGTTTCCTGCAGAAAACTGGGAAGAGGTGAGGAGAGAGAGCACTCTAGGCCTAGGGGATGGCCAGTGCACCAATGTGGAGCCAGGAGATGATGGAGCAGAGCCTATGGCTGGAAAAGCGCCAGGGAAGGGCCAAAGGTCTGTCCAGCTGCACCCTCTCCTATGAGGGAATCCTAGTTGGTGCTAGAATTTAAAATACTTCATTCCTTCCCTTTGCCCCAGCCAAGGAAATCCCAATGGTTAAACCTCAGTATGGCCCAAATCCTCCATCTCCCTGGCTGCAGAACTCCTTGTCCAGGGCTGCCTTTCCAAAAGCCCACCTATCCACACATTTGGCATGTCCCTTTGGGGATGGGCGTGCCCATGGGCATGGGCTCCTCAGAATGGCAACCTCACAGAATGCTGGGATTAGAAGAGACCTAAGAGATGATGTGGCCCAGGAGCTCCAGTGAATTTTGGGTAATATTTGGAATGTAACTCTAGTGCTACTGGAGAATTTCAAAAGCAGGAATGTTAGTGAAAAAAGTCCTGGGGTCAGGAGGGAGTGACTTCATAGTAGTAAAGAACGTTATTAGGAGCCCCATAAAGTTTTCTTTTGAAAAATGGATCTATTTATTTATTTCTTATGTGTACAGGTACCACAAACTTATTTTCTTTCATAGTGACACTATCATAGGATGATAGTGTCAAAAGCCAATGAGTACAGGCACTGAAAACACTTGGGAATCCCTGAACTGATCTGATGGGCAGATTTTACAGATGGTAAAACTGAGACCCACGGAGTAAGGGTAAAGATGGTTCCTCTTGGGAATAATTTCCTGATAATGAAATTGGGCTGGGCTCCCTGCCCTTGCATCCTTCTAGCCTTTGAAACTAGAACTGTTTAGACCTTTAAGGCTCTAGAACCAAGCCTATCTTTAAACATGTGAGTGTGTGTGTATGTGTGTGAGGGAGGGAGGGAGGGAGGGAGGGAAGGAGGAAGCAGGAGAGGGAGAGAAAGACAGAGAGACAGAAAAAGAGAGAGAAGGAGAGAGGGAGAAAAAGGGAGAGAAGAGTGCATGTGGGTATGAGTGTATGTGTGTATGTGTATGCACACACATGGGTATGGGTGCATGCCCAAGGTCACACAGAATGTATGCATGTGTATGTGTGCATGTGTATGCATGTACATGTATATATGTGGGTATATGTGTGCATGTACATGCACATGTAGGTGTGTGCATGTGCGTGTGCACATGTGTGCATGTGGGGGGGGGGGTGCAGCTTTACTCCTAGGTCAGCAGGTCTGCCATAAATCCTCCACTCCTTGTGGTTCTCTGACCTTTTGGTTCCTATGGGGTCTCACACATAGGCTTATGTCACTATGACCCCAGACTAAGCAGCTGAATCACATTCTTGCTTTCTCTTGCTTGTGCCCCTCACTGGTACACAGCACCCCAATCTCTGGGCATGTGATGCTGCACAGCACCCCCATTTCTCATGTTAGCCTTACCCCCCAGCACTGTAGAGACTGGAGTCAGAAGACCACAGACCTAGAACTAGCAGGGACCTCAGAGGTCATCTAGTCTATCCCCTTCACTGTACAGATGAGGAAACTGAGACAGAGAATGGTTTATATGATTCACAAAATGAGTCACAAAATGAAGTTCTTCAGGCAGGATTTGAATCCTGTCCTTCCATATTCCCAAATCCTGCCATCTACTACCTCTGTTTACCGCTGAGGCTCAATCTCTTCTCCCTGCTCCAAACCCTGCCAGACACCAAGTGTGTGCCAGTCACCTTCTCGGACACCCTGCTTGCTCAGTCAACCTGCCGGGTGCTGTTGGGCCCCTGGGTCTTCAGCTGCCCCTCCATGAGATCCACCTTGCTTCCCAGCCTGTGCCAATGAAGATGGCGGCCTTCCCTCATTATGGGTGACAGTTCTGGTTTTCAGTCTCTGGGCCATGTTCTATCCACAGACAGCCTGGCAAAATTTTGAGCTGGCTGGCCTCATTGGGTGGCTGGAAATGTCAAGAATTCCCAGACTGTCAGACACACCCATATTCAAATAAAGGAACCTAAGCATATTGCAAAAGCCAAAATCAAGGTGGGGCTGGGGCAGGGAGGGATGTGTGCATTTTTTGCTTCTTTGATTTTGTGTGGGATTTTTAGCACTGTGACTCCTGGTAGGACAACTGGGTAGCCCAGTGGATAGAGCACCCGGCTGAAAAATGACTGACCCATTCCTGTAGGGAGCTCATCTAGTCCAATTCCCCCATTTTACAGGTGAGAGAACTGAGGCCCAGGGAAGTGGTTTGTCCATAGACTCACAGCTGGAAGGGGCCCTAGAAGCCGCTGAGTGACAGGATCATAGATGTAAAAGCAGACAGGCCCACAGAAGACATCTAGCCCAACCACCCTCAGTTTACACATGAATAAACTGAGGAACAGAGAGGTCAGACAACTAGTAAGTATCTGAGGCAGATGCCAAACCCAAGTCCATGGGCTGTCCATTGCAAACATAAAAAAATGAAGCAATCAACATATGAGTATTTAACAAGTGCTTCCTATATGCCTAGTTCTGCCTCTAGTTTTCCCCAGATACTGGCTTAGTGCCTAATTAATATTAAGTACTTAACAAATAGAGCTGGTTAACCAATTCTAGCCATTATCTAATAGCTAGAATAATTCACATTTCTTTTTTTGCACAGCTCTGCATAATTATACCCATTTTACAGAGGAGAAAACTGAAGATCAGAGAGGTGGAGTTTTAGGGTTTTGACTGGTCATCTTCCCTTCCTTCCAAACCTCTATTTTCCTGGCATGCCGTTCCCCAGATTGGGCCTACAGTCCAAGTACCACCTTCCTGATCTCTGTCCCATTGAGCTCCGTCCCAGTCTGATACTTCTGCATACCCAGTCCTCCTTTTCCCGTTCCTGTGTTTTCCCCACTGCGGCCCTACAAAACTGGGACAATTCAGCACCTCCACCCTTCCTTTTTTACCATTTGTTTTAGCAAGCTAAAAGTTCTCTCGGATTGACTCAAACATGGTGGGGAGTACTGATGGGAATGGTGGGGGAAGTCCCATCTTAGGCCACTTTTTCTGTCAATGTGACAGATGACAGGGAGGAGGAAACCCCAGAGGAGGGGTGTGAGGTTGGCCATTGGGGAATGCCTGGATGAAATCCCACGAGAATGGGAACGGATCAATACCCCCTGGAGGGACCTGGGAGGTCTGACAAAGAGACTTCAGGAAAACCCTCAGCATGTTCTCTGACTTACCCTGGTCCCCCCCCAATTTCACCCATCACTTCCAGGCTGAGAATAAGGAGTGAAACCCAGGGCAGACAAGACAACAGCTGGTAAGGTAAAATGGTACAGGGGAAAGAAGACCAAGGTCCTGAGGTCAGAGAACTTGGTGCCTAAACTTGGGCCTCAATTTCCCCATCTGTAAAATGAGGTGGTTAAACTAGATGGCTTCTTTGAGGTCCCTTCTCCCTCCAGAACTAGGATCCTATAACTAGGTCCCTTCTGGCTCTGAATCTATGGGTGTTCTGGGGCCTTGGCCCCTCCTGCCTTCCTCCAGCTGCTCACCTCCTCCCTTAGACCCATTCTCACCTTAATCTCCACTCCAGGCTACAGCTCCTTCCAGAGGTTTATCTGGGCTCATTTGCATTTCATATAAATATATTTTTGCTCTTAATCTGGCACAGCCAACTTGCCCATGGCAGGCTGTTTTGGATGGTTGGAGAAGGGCAGTATAGAGGGAGGGGGGACCCGCTCAGTCTCACTCATCAGCCCATTACACCCTTGGGGAGAAGAAGGGAGAGAGGAGAAGGAAGGGGGAGCACCTAGGTTTAACACTCCCCAGTCCACCCAGCAGCCTCCTGCCCTCTCCTCTCAGCCTCCCTGCCTCCCCCATTCCAGCCCAGACCTACCTCCATCAGACATAAACACAGGAGGCTAAAGTAGGAACAGCTGTAATATAAGTGAGAAAAAAGTCATGTTGCTTCATGTTGGGCTGGCGGGGGAGGGGAAGGAGGAGGAGAGAGGGAAAAAAACGCTCATGGCTCCTGGGTGATCTAATCCAAATGCTTTCAAACACAGCAAGAGAGACAGGTCTTTTACACAGCTGGGTCTTTCCATCCTGGCCAACAATCTAGCTATGAAATATCATCTCCTCCTCTGTCCTCCACCAGATTGCTGGACTCACCTTTCACGATCCCTTCCCTGCCCTTCCTCAGATGCCCACAGTGGCTCCCTACTGCTCATGACAGGATCATGGGGTTTACAAATGCAGAGGGCCTTGGAGATCATGTAATGATAAGCCTTTTATTTTATAAGAGAAGAGTAAGGCTTACTATAGGGATCACCCAGAGGAGGAGAAAAGTCTATCTATCAAGGCAGCTCAGTATCTTTTCTGCAAAATACGTCTTAGAACAGGGGCTCTAAACCTTTTTGGTTAGGCAGCCAGTCTGGTGAAATCTATGGGCGCCTTCTCAGTATCATGTTGTTAAATGCATTAAATAAAATACACAGGATTACAAAGGAAAACAGCTGTATTCAAATATCATAATATTTTTTATAAGTTCACAGGCTGGGACAAATAATCCAGTTGTCTGGGATCCTGGGATGTGAAGTGATATTTCTCAGATCTTCCTGGCTTTAAGGCTTGACTATCTATTTACTCTGCTATGATGCCTTTTTTGTAGCATATTAAGATTTTTCAGGTTCTTTCTATGTATTTATTATCTCGTGTAATCCTTACAAGTGACTTGTCTAGGATCACACAGTCAGCGTGTCTGAGGCAGGATTTGAATCCAGGCCTTCCTGCCCCCAAGTCGGGCTCTATCACACCACACTGTCTTCTCTGGGTGGATCAGCCACATCTAGGGCAGATTGCTGTGGTGGAATGATGGCTGGATGGGAGGTCAGGAGGCCTGGGGTCCATAGCTGGCACCTTCTGCATGTGATCTTCAGCACCCAAACTCTCTGAGTCTCAATTTCCTCATCCAAACAGTGAGGGGACCTCCAAGGTCCCTTTCAGCTCTGAATCTATGACTTCATGATTTTAAGCTAGAAAGGGTCTTAAATTTTATATGGGCTTATCTATGAGGGATCTGCCTCTTCATTGTACAAAGGAGGAAAGTGAGGCAACCTGAGCCAAAGATATTTTCTCCCCAGGCTTTATGGTTAATAACATTAGCCTCCCTTGCTAATGGCCATTCTAGAATAACTGCCCCTCCTTCCTCCTTCTCCTTCCCCTCTCCAAGGTATGAAGCAAAGGGTGAGCAGGAATTTCTTACTTGGCTATTAGTACCATGGGAACATTTTCCTTTCCCAAGTCAAATTGGAAAAATAGACCCAACTTTGATTTCTTCTTGTCTGTTCCTTCTAAAGTTCTTTGCTGGCAATCTGATACAGCTCCTGACCTCTGAGCGCTTCAAGTTCAGCAGGAAAAGGGACTCCCTATATGAGCAAGGACAGTACAGAATGAACCATCCTGAGAGCGTAAGAACCAGCCAAGTACTCTCCAGGGCCCTGGGAGGGAAGGACATTACTGACCAGAGGGAACAGATGCTTCCTGGGGAAAGCAGTTACTCAGTCAGGCTTGGAAGGACCAATAAGATTTCACCGGGCACAGAGAGGGGCAAGATCTCCCAAGCACAGGTCATGGCCGGAGCAAAAGCCAAGAGGCTCAGCAGCAGTGGGTGCAGAATGATGACCGACTTCTGGGCCACAACATTCATGGAAGGGAACAGAGAAGATAACTTTGGGATGGCTGAAGGCCTTGAATGTTGAGGGAGGGAGTGTGAACTTTGGCCAGTAGGACCCAAGGAAGGGTTTGGAGAAGGGATCTGAGTAAGGCAGAAAGAAGATGAATTAGTCTGGAAATGGAGGGGACAAAGTGAAGGTGGGAAGGCTGGTTAGGATAGCGGTAATGAGGATGTATGTTAGGATGGTGATGAGAAAAGAGGGGAGCTGGGAGGGAGAGGGGAGAAGAGAGGGAGGGGAAGGGAAAAAGAGGAAAGGTGATGGGGAGAGAAGTGTGTGTGTTCATCCTTTGCTGCTGAAGAAGACCATGGCATCAGAGAAATGATAACATGACTTGCACTTGACTTTGTTTTGAGTGAGGGAGGGCTGTGCAGGTCACCAGCCTCACTTCTCCTCCAGAGCCATCTGAATCC
The DNA here is from genome assembly GCF_028372415.1 of Notamacropus eugenii. Classification (NCBI taxonomy): domain Eukaryota; kingdom Metazoa; phylum Chordata; class Mammalia; order Diprotodontia; family Macropodidae; genus Notamacropus; species Notamacropus eugenii. The sequence goes on from NC_092873.1 coordinate 48,885,330, forward strand.
AGTGACCAGATATTCATCAGGATGACTAGAGATGACCCAGGATGAGGCAATTGGGGTTAAGTGACTTGCCCAAGGTCACACAGCTAGTGAATGTCAAGTATCTGAGGTGAGATTTGAACTCAGATCCTCTTGACTCCGGTACTGGTGCTCTATCTACTGTACCAGCTGCCCTGCAGCTAGGTGGAGAGAAGGGAAGGGGAAAATATGGGAAGGGAGAGAGGGGAATGGGAGAGAAGGGGAGGGGAGGGGAGGAGAGGGATACAAGAGATTTCCCAAGTGAGGAATTGACCAGTCTTGCCAACCAGCTGGATTAGGGGAAGGTGGAAGGTTTCTTGTGGATCTCCTGAACACTGGACATTAGCCACAAGGCACACCCCTAGACTGTATTTCTATCACAGAATAGTGGGGTGGAGAGGAGAGATGGTGATGGAGCCTGCCACTGGGGCTATAACGACAGTAGCAATAATACAAACCACACTTATACATCATGTGCCTGGCCCTGTGCAAAGCACTTCACAGTTATTATCTCATTTGATCCTCCCCACAATCCTGGGAGGAGGTGCTATTGTTATCCCCATTTCACAGATGGGGGAACTGAGGCATACAGAAGTTGCATGACTTGCCCAGGGTCACACAGCGGCTCTGTGGAAATAGCTTGGGTGTCCATCAGGGGAATGACAGAAAACTACATGGCATATGATCATAAGGGAACATTTCTGCACAATAAGAACTGACAAATGTAGGAAATCAGGAAAACATGGGAAGATCTGTATGAATAGGAAGGGAATGAGCATTTATTAAGTACCTACTGTGTGCCAGGCACTGGGCTAAGAGCTTTCTGGATCATGTCACATTTGAATGGCAGTAAAGCCCTTGGACTGGTGGCACAGCCACACTCCTCATCCCTCTTTGGACACAAGTTCGGACACTGTTCCATCTCTCCGGCTCCAGGATTTCTCTATTCTGGTGATCTGAGCCCACAGAGCAGCAGGGCTATGTCTCCTCATCTCTGCTTTTCCTGGATTTACTTCCCTGCAGAGCCACCCGTTGTGTCCAGCAGACAATGTCTGGTCTTTCATCTACTCTGCTATCTGTGCTCATCTTTCCTTGCTCCAAGCGGCAATGACCTTCTGGCCTGCCCACAGTGCCTGCAACATGGCAGACACTTAAGTCTATTGGCTGACTGGTCGATTCACCCAATGAAGTCAGCCATCAGTGGCGTGGTTCGATATAGGTGCATGGGTGGGAGATGTTCCCCAGCTGCTAGGGGCACCTCAAAGGGCAGGAGAGGGTCCCCTTCTCTCCTGTCTTCTCACTGTATAGCAAAGGCCCAGGGAGCTGAAGTGACTTGCTTAATGTCACACAGTCTGTAAGTACCAGAGGGAGGATTTGAACTCGTCCCCTGCTTCCCAAACAGGTGGTCTTTCCATAGCACCACGGGAAACCTTGCTATCTCCTCTCCTTTCCCCCTAGCTCCAACCCTCCTAAATCCAAAGACTATTGCCTAAGATGGCGAATTAATTTCTTAATCAGTTTCCTTGAAACGGGTTATGAACAATTAGGCAATCTGGGTGCCCCCGCCCCCACCCCATCAGCTGGGCTTCCAGACAGCTTTCTCAGGCTGATGATACAGCAGGCAGCTCACCCCTCAGGGAGTCGATCCAGCCGAGGAGCTGGAGAGCTCTCTGCTGGCTCTTCAAGTACCACCCGGAGTCTCCAAGTGGGTAAACACAGCTCGGCTTCATGAGGAGAAAGTAAATATTGAGATCCAAGTTTATTTCATCAACTCAGCTAGGCTACCTTCTTTCCCTTTTCCCTGTTCCCCTCCATCAAAAGGGGATGATCACTCTACTCCCCCAGAGGAGGTGCTTGGGTTCAGAAAAGAAGTCAAAAAAGAAGCAGGCATTTATTAAGCACCTGTTTTGTGTGAGACACTGTGGGTAGGAAGATGAAACTGCCGCTATCCTCAAGGAGCTCACAATTCAACAAGCATTTATTAAGCGCCACTGTGTACTCAGCACTCTGGATACAAAGATGAAACACTACCCTCAAGGATCTCACAATTCAACAAGCATATATTAGACACCACTGTGTACTCAGCACTCTGGATACAAAGATGAAACTGTCCTTATCCTCAAGGATCTCACAATTCAACAAGCATTTATTAAGTTCCCACTATGTACCAGGTACTCTGCTAGGCACTGAGGACATAAGGACAAAAACAAAAAGATCCTTGCCCTCAAGAATCTTACATTCTATCAGTGGAATGTACAAGTTAACAACAAACATTTAATAAGCACTTACTGTATGCCAGATACTATGCTAGGCACCCAAAGACAAAAACCGAACAATTTCTACCTTCAAGAAACTTGTACTATATGAGGGAATCTATGTCTATATCATTTCTTGTCACAGAATGTGTATATATGTGTGTATGTTATACACACATTGATTTACACACACCACCATATACACATGCATATATGAGACATGTGTACACATGTGCACGCTATGTGTGCATATATGTATGTGTTTATTTTGATAACTCTTTCAAGATATGATCATTGATTTCATTGGTAATTTTAGGTATTTTGTGAATTTAAAAATGTGATTCTGAGAAGGGGTCAACAGACTTCACCAGGCTGCCAAAGGGATACATGGTTTACACACATGCACACATGTATGTGCGCATATATAAAGAACTGGTGGGGAGTTAGTGCTTGGGCTGAGCTTTGAAGAAAGTCAGGGATTCTGAGAGGGTCAAGCATGGGAGAGTCATGCAAGCAGGCAGGGCCCTACCTCCAGAAGCCTCGAAGGCCACCTGAATCACAGCACCTCCAACTTCTCAGGATTGTTGTAAGGATCGATGAGACAACATCATAAAGCACTTAACATAGTGCCTGTACATAGTAGGTGCTATAGAAATGCTAGCAGTGATCATGATGATTCCTCCCTCGCCACCAATGCTTGGATCTTTGAGAAGGTTTCTTCCAGGAATCCTTCACTTCCCAACCCTTGGCTCTTATCAAAACTAAAAGCTGTAGCCCCTCTGGACTTGGGCTTTGATTCGTGGATCCCACAGCTATCCAAGTGTGACTGAATGCAAGGTTTCTTATTTTTAACCTCGTTATTCTTAACCTCTGTGGCCCAGGCCCTACTGACAGCCTGGTGAAGTCTATGGACCTCTTCTCAGAATCATGCTTTTAAATTCATAAAATAAAATCCGTAAAATTACCAAGGAAACCAATTATACTGAAATAGTTATATTTTTAAACAAGCTCATGGACCCCCAGACAGAGAGAGACAGAGACCTCCCCCCCACAGAAACAGAGACAGAGAGATGGAGAGACAGAGACAGGAAGAAAGAGACAGAGAGATGGAGAGAGAGACAGAGAAACAGAAACAGAGACACAGAGAAGAGAAAGACAGATATACAGAGAGAGAGATAGACAGACACAAGGAGAGAGAGAGACAGAGAGATGGAGATAGACAAGAGACAGAGAGAGACAGAAAAAAGAAACAGAGACCGCGTGCGCTTGCACTCACACACATTCACAGGATCACAGACACAGAACTGAGAGGGGCTTCAGAGGCCATCAGTTCACCCTCCCTTCTTTTACAGATGAACAAGCTGTGACCAGAGAGGTTAAGCGACCTGCCTCCCCAGAGTCAGGACTTGAACCCTGGTCTTCTGACTTTAAGCTCAGCCACGCACAGCACACTTGTCAACACAGACTGTAAGGTCCATTCTGGAGGCTTGCATCTCACCAGCTCAGAAATCCTCTAGAGAAAATAATACAAAGGCAATGAAGAGATAAGAGCTGGAAAACAAAACCAGCCCACACTCCAGAATCTGTGTGCATGATTTTTTGTTGTATTTTTGAGAGCTGGGAGCAGGCTGACAGAATTAAGAAGAAAGGGGACAAGAAGAGTCCAAAGAGTAAAGTATTAGATGCTCCTCCCTGAGAGGCCTGGGAGGTGTCTGCTACTCTCTTCAGACCTCAGTTTACCCATCTGTAAAATGAGGGGGTTGGGTATATGGCCTCTGACATCCCTTCCAATCTTAAATCTATGACCCTGTAACATGAAGTCACTTTGCCTGTAAGGCCTTAATTTCTGCATTTGTCAAATGACAGGGGTGAACTCAATGGTCAAAGGTCCCTTCTAGAGTCAAGTCTATAATCCCATGTGCCCCCATGGTGCACACGACTCAGTTCTGCTTCATAGAGATGAGGGGGGCACTGGAGGCAGCTTGAACCCTTGTTCTCTCTCTCAGAGCACCAGGCTTGAAGTCAGGAGGGACCTGGGTCCCAAATCTCACCTTAGAAATGGACTGGTCTTCCTCACATGACAAATGGGCACCATGCCACACTCCCTCTCCCCCGCCCCCCCCAATTACCTGACACGGTTTTGTGAGTGGAGATCTTGGCATAATTTAAAGCATTCGAGTAAGATTCCTTATTATCCCTCCCACCCTCAAGTCTGCCTAAGACTTGGCAGAACTTCTGATTATTAGAAAACAGTGGAGTTCTGTGGAAGGAGCACTGAATTCAGCCAGGGGGTCCCAGCTCCTCTACCTACAAGCTGAGAGATCTCCAGCAAGTCGATAATGACCTCATCTGCAACATGAGGGAGTTGGCCTAGATTCTAGGATTAGGAAGAGACAGAATATGCTGAAGACCTGGGTTTGAACCTTGCCTCTGATGCTTTGTAGCTGCATGACCATGGGCAAGTCACTTAAGTTTTATAAGCCTTGGTTTCCTCATCTGTAAAATGAGGATAATAATACGTCTACTCTGGTACCTATTTCACAGTGAATGTCAAATGAAAAAATGTTTAAAAGATCTTTGTAAAGATTAAGTTTAAATTATTTTCATTTTGCCACTGTAGGCCTTACTTTCCTCATTTGTAAAATGAAGTATGGGGGCAGCTAGATAGCACAGTGGGCAGAGTGTGGGGGTCAGGAAAGGCTGAGTTCAAATCTGACCTCAGAAATGTCCTAACTGTGTGACCCTGGGTAAGTCACTTCACCCTGTTTACTTCAGTTTCCTTATCTGTAAAACTGGAGAAGCAAAGGACAAATCAGTCCCATATCTCTGCCAAGAAAACCCCAAATAGGGTCACAGAGAGTCAGACAGGACTGAAATGACTGAACAACAAAGAGACTCGATACTTTCTAAGGTCTCTGACCCTCGGATCCACCCCTCCACTCCCTTTCTCCCTCTTGTTACTTTCTAATCTTAGAAGGAAATGAGTCTGAACCCTTAGCATCTTGACCAGTGACTAAAATAGCAACAAAGCCAGAGAGAAGATGCAGCATAAGACAAGAGGGACCTGAGGAGCAGGTGGGTCTCAGGAGATGCGAGACCTCCCTCTGATTAAGCCACTGAATCACTGTGTAAGTCTGGGCTTCCCTCCCTTTCCTTTCAAAAATGAAGGGATTAGACTCAGTCTCTGAGATCACTTCTAGCTCTAAAACTCATCATCTTCTTAGAGCAGGAAGGACTTCGGAGGTCATTGAGCTTGATCCTTTCATTCTACAAATGAGAAAACTGAGGCTCGGAGGTGAAATGACTGGTCTGTATTCCAAGGTTCTCAAAAGGCTTCAGGAGAGACTGGCCCAATGTGGCATAGGCTGAAAAATATGGGATGAGTAGCAGGGTTGAAAAAGCTCAAAATTAAATCAGAAAGAAATCATGATCAGTCTCTCAGCCACAGTTCTTGTCCTCATCCAGGTGCTCTGGGATTTAAGGAATCCCAAAATAGAAAAACTCCAATTTACCCAGGAGACAAATCAGGATGTGTGTGTGCGCACTCTGCCGAGGGAGACAGAGGCACCGCTCTTTAAGCAGCAGCTCCCAGGGGGATCGAACAGAGGGCTCTGATTGCCTGGGCTCAGTTGGCACGGAACTCTTAGGAATCCACAGGCCCCATCAGAATGGGCTTTCACCTTCCAAGGCAGGTGGCAAAGCTAGTGTGTGCACCCAAGATTCAGTTCTCCTTCCTTCTTGGTCTGAAGGGGAAGATAATCCCAGAGAGAGACCCCAAAATGATGGGGAAGAGTGAGCACTTGCCCTGAGGGAGCCCCTAGTCTAGTGAGGGAGACACAATCCCTGCCCTCAGGGAACCTCTGTTCTAACAGAGTATGACACAGAAATGTGATTGATCAAAAACTCAGAGCTGAAAGGGACCTTAGAGATTTGGTCCAACCCTAGAAACTGAGCCCCAAAGAGGTTAAGGGATTCACCCAGGGCCACACCTCCACTACCGAACCCAGGTCTGCTGCCTCTACATCTTATACTTTTTCCACTGTACCAAATGACTTACAAGTCTCTGTCAAGTTGACCCCTTTACTGGGACACAGTTGACATCAGCTCCATCTTGGATTGGAGAAGGGGAGGGTCTCTCCCCTCTCCTTCTTCAGTAGCAGTTACAGGTTCTATATTCAAAGAACACTCCACTGTTCACCCATCCAAAGTCTTCCTGATTTGTGTAGATGACCTAAGACTGTATTTCAAGACTCTGGCTGCCTCTTCAGCTTTGTGTTTCTTTCTCAACACACAATAGACTGAAAGGCAATCCTAAGGCATGGACATTTCAAGTCCTGGTGACTATCTTTTAGGTTCAAGAAATCAAAAGTCCTTAGGGGAATGACTGGAAGTGGGAGGTACTTTTTGCAATCTCAGAGGAAAAAGCTGAAGGCAAGAATATGAGCAATGGATGACAGAGCTGGCCAGAAGACAGGGACCTTGAGTTGTTACTCAGGCAGTATAGATCCAAAGTGAAAATGAAAAATCTATTCATCAGTCCTACAAATCTCCTGGGAGTCTTTCCTGCCTCCCAGGAGATTAGAAGCGATGGGTTAATATTTCATGTCTGAAGTATTTGTCAATGTGTGATTATGAATCTTTTGTATTTTAAGCATTTCTTTTGTGGTGGAAAAAATAAATAGCTGTCCTATACCTGTTATCTACTACTATGTATAATGAATACTTTTCAAGAAGAGATCCTGTTCATCCCTGTGGGAAAACCCTTCATATAGACCATTCCTAAGCTAGATTTAAGAGATTTTCCCCACAGTTCTACTCCAAGTTGGGGTTATATTGAGCCAGAAAGTGTGAGAAAGGATGGAGCCAGTCTTTGGCATCAAGCTCCCCCAGGACTTAACCTAGTCTACCTGAAGCTAGAACTAGGATCCCTTTATTGGAAAAGTTATAGCTTTAAAACCAGATCTATGTGCCAGGACTCCACAAAACTCCTCTCTTTACCATCAAACAGGACTGGTATATGGGCATCAGATCTTTCCCTCCCTTCCCCCAATGCCTTCAGCTTACTTTCTGCAGGGTACTTTAGACACTGTGAAGGATGTACGCTGACAATCTACAAAGCTATGGTTTGGCTCAGTATTCCTGTGCTTGTGAGTTATAGGCTGACTGGAATACTGTTGTTCTCCCGCTCTGCTCCATCTCATCCCAAGGGTCATTCCAAAACACCAAGTGATTCTGACCCTTAAGGAAAGGACAGCCATGGGAGGAGACCATAGATAGACCATGGAGTCAACTTGGGCCAACAGCTGTAACAACATAGGGAAGTGAGTGCTTCCCCAGAGGGAGGGTTCAACGTCTTTGAAAACAGAACATACACGCAGCAAATGAGTGTTATACCATTCAGACTGGGCATCAATGGAGAGAGTAGAAAATGAGTGGAAGAGGTCAGTTTCCATGCTGGTTTTAGACCAAGTCTCCATTATCTATGCTATTACTACATGGTAGGTAACACCAACAGGAAGCTAGTCCATAGCTGAGCGGAGCTGATCATCCAATAACCATTCCAGTTTGCTTCTAGGATGCTTCACATACAGACATATTTACAAAGTGAGTGGCTTCCCTCACTCTTCCTTTGCCCAAGGGGATGCTAAAATAGGTTTGTTCCCCCAAACACAAGCCAGCTGGTCTGTGGGAGGCATTCTGGCAATAACTGACAGCCAAGGACCCACAAGTGGTTCTGGGAGAGGTGACCAACATCCAGAAACACTCCGGGTTGTCGTCGGCCCCCTCCAGCCACCGTCGAGAACGACTCTTCCGCATTTGAGGGGAGAAGTAATTTCAGCTCAGGTGTTCACTACTTGGCTTCCCAACTGCCTTTTCTCAGCCGTGGGTCTTCAAACCAGTCACCTGTCAATAACCCTGGGGAAGGGTAGAGTGTTTCTGGACTCACCTAGGCCCAGGAAGGAGCTCAGCAGAGGACAGTCTGAGACAAGGGCCAAAAGGAGTTCTAAGGCAAGCCTTCTTTAGAAATCCTCACAATGGTGGTTTGTCTACATGGCATCACTCCAACACTCCTCTTGTCCATCTCATCCCATGCCCTAATTTATAGGTTATTTCCCCCATTAGAGTATAAGCTCCTTGAGGGTAGTCACTCATTTTTTCTTTTCTTTATAGCACTTAGCACTGTGCCTAAAACCCTTAGAGAATGCTAAATTAATAAAGCCCAAAACTTCCAACATTAAGCCCCACATTTGATACTTATACCTAGTACTTATATGTTACATACATGACTTCATTTGAAATTTTCAAGAAGCCTATACAGCAGCTACTACAAGTATTATTATCCCCATTTTACAGATGAGAAAATGGAGGCTCAGAGCAGTAAAGTACCTTATACAGAAAGGTGGCAATGCCTTCATCTGAGGGGGGAAACCAGTGCAGGGAAGCGGAACAAATGAGCACAGACCAGTCATGAACAATAAAAGTTGGGGCATGATGAGATGTCAAGCAGTGTGGTATAAACTCTCAATAAACTCAATTCAACAAGCATTTATTAAGGCCCTGCTAAACATAAGACACTATGCTAGGTTGCAAAGATAGATCCCAGATGCTCAGGGATAGATCTTGGATCTCCAAGGGCATCCTGTCCAACCTGCCATGACCTGTAATCCTCTCTACAACTTCTCCAGCAAATGATCCCCTAGTCTTTGTCTGAAGATCTCTGTGAAGGGGAAGGAGGGGGACACACACCTCCTGAGACAGCCCTGTCCAATTCTGGACAGCTCTCTCCGTTAGATCGCTCTAAAACCCATCCTACCTACATCCCCTTCTCTCTAAACATGGAGCTACCACTCTGGCTCACAGCCTTTCAATGGGGCCTCAAGCCTCTCCCCTCTCTTATCCAGCCTCCACACAGCTGCCAAAGCGATTTTCTCCAAAGCCCAGCTCTGACCATGTCACTCTCCTCCTCCATCAGCTCCAATGGTTCCCTATTTCCTCCAGGTTCATATGGGAACTCATCTGGTTCAACACCATCCCTTCCTACATTCTCAGATTTTTTATGCTTGCCTTCCCTACATATACTCTATGATTCCACTTCACTGTCTGCTGTCCCTCACCCACTACCCTCCATCTCTAGTCTTGTAATTTTATGCCAGCTGCCCCACTTCTGCAATACCTAGAATGTTTTTCCTCCCAATCTCTCAGATTCTCTGCTTTTTTCTTTTTAAGGCTCAGCTCAAGTGACCACTTTCTCTGGGAAGCGGGAAGGGTAAGAACAGTGGACGGAGCAGAAAGGAAATTGCAGAAGAGTAGGTTGAGTCACTGGATCCAAACTATGGAAAGCCTTGAATGCCAGGTGAGAAGATTAATACTTTGGTCTGTAGCCAATGGGGAATCTCTGAAGGTTTCTGGGCAAATCGTGACAGGATCTTTGCAGAACATTCACATGATTCCTTGGTGTTCGTGGGCAGGGAGGCCTGGAGGAACATAGGAAAGCAGGTGAGGAGGAAACACAGAGGAGGAAAAGTGGGAGGAGGTGTGGAATGGCTTTGTGGAGGCTGTAAGAACGAGCAGGGCATTGAAGGCTTGTGGGAAAGAAGGAGGACATGGCATATGTGAAAGACACAAGGAAAACGCCAGCCTAATGGCACATTAGGTATGTTTAGGGGAATAGAGGGAGATAAGGCAGGAGAGGTAGATAAGAAGCTAAACTACTGAAGGCCTTGAATATCAGAATGAGAAGTTTGGACTTTATCCAGAAAGCAAAGGGCTCTTAGGAATCCTTATGAGTGGAATTTCTGAAGTTGTAGCAATTAGTGAGGGAGCTGTCATGCATGGGGCAGGGGCCTTCCCAAAATTCATGATCAAGTCCAGCTACTCCAGAGGCACAGACAGCAACATTGAAAGAATGTCTGAAATTGAGTCAAAAGACCTTAGTTTGAATCCCAGATCTATCAAGTAAATCTGTGATCATGAGTAAGTGAAACTTCCTGGGCTTCAGTTTTTTCATATGTGAAGTGAGAAAATAAGATTGGGAGGCAACTTAGGTTGGAATCCTACCTCCCCCTCCTCTACTTATTACCTGGCCAACTCTTGATAAGTCCCTTCATTCCTAAACCTCAGTTTTCTCACAAGTAGAATGGTAGGGCTGGCCTATATGTGGTCCTTTCCAGCCTTCAATCTATGATCCTATGGATATTTGAACCACTTGAGACATAAAAGGGATAAAGAATTTGGAAGAAATTAGAAAGGCCTAGGCTTGAACACTGACTGCCTCAGATGCTGGCCAGCTGGATGACCACCTCAGTCTGTTTCCCCGTCTATTAAATGAGGGAGTTGAATCAGAAGTCCCTTCTGCTTGTAGACCCCAAAGGGCTCCATAAACATCTGCTAGGAGAAAAGAGAACATCTAAAGGGTAGAGAGAGTCTAAAGACACTACGAAGTGTCTCCTACAAGGCAGCATGGCAGAGTGCAGAAAGAGCTGGCTTGGTATCAGGAAGGCTTCGGTTCAAGTCCTATCCCCAACATGTATTGGCTATAAGACCCTGACTAAGATCCTTCATTCCTCAGTGGCCCCAAGCGACTCTCCCCAGATCTTAGCTTTAAAAGTATTGACCTGTATAGACAGGGCATTTCCTCGCCAGGAGCCTGCTTCACCAAAGAAATCACAAATTCCATCCAAAAACCAAAACAACCTCCACATAAGTGTGAATGACTCTTTCTGTGGGGGAGAAGCCTGTGCCGAGGCCAGGGATCCCTGACTCCATTTTCCCTGGGACAGGCCTGGGGTTTCTGGAACAATCCAAGCAGGGTTTCCTAGCCTTGGTGGCTCCTAAAGGGATGCTTCCAACACATCCTGATCACTTACAAAGGTCTTTCACCCAAGGGACAGGGTCCTCTGGCTCTTTCTCATTGGTACTGCAGGTTGAAATGGGTCAAAGCTTCAGCAAGAGAGACTGAGGTCAGACCAAAGGACTTCCTCCCTGACCCAACCCCAATTCTTGATTCCAAAACAGAATGACCAAATGAAACTCCTTTGCCAGGGAACTCTGAGAAGAGCTGAATTTTGACTGTGGTGCAGCCCTCCAGGTCAGAGATGGGCTAGCTGACCTCTCAAGGTTCCTCCCGGTCCCAAGAACTTAAAATGGAAGATTCTTGTTTGGTTGTGTGGGGAGCAGTACCACCCACAGCTGTAGACCAGAGGGTTTCCCTTTAGAGCCACCCAGGGGCCAGGCAAGGGGGCTGGGAAGGGCACGTGCTCTGGGGGAGGGTTTGACAATGGAACCGGCAACATCCTCCTTTTTCCAGACGGTTCAATCTTTCCCCTATCCAGGCCTCTCTGGCTGAAAAGCTGCCCCACCTGAAAAACCAGCTCCTTCCATAAACAGCAGGGGAAAAAAAAAAAATCAGCCCCTCGGCCCAGCCCTGGCCCCAGGTACAAAGCCCCACACGGTGCCCCCCATCCCCCTTCCCAGGCCTGTGGGTGGGGCCGCCTGCCTTAGGGAGCTACTTGGAGAAAAAGACTGCCCAGGAAATCTCAGAAATGTCCTCGAGGCCAGTCAAGGGCCAGTCAAGATGGAGGTGTTCACTGAACCCCTGAAAGCGCCCAGTCCTGAAGACAAGGGCAGTGTAGGCATGATAAGGCCTCTGCCCTCAAGGGGCACCCAGTCTGAGCATCTGAGAAAACAGATCCTACAAGACAGGGATCTAAGACTGGGTTGTGTGCACAGTGTCTGGCACATGGTAAGGGCTCAAGACATGCTGTTGACTGACTACCACCTATAGGCTGGAAGCCTAGGAAAGTCCAGAAACAGCTGGCTAAGACCCCGGGGGAGCACACAGGGTGTGCGTTTTGGAGCAGGAACAAAGATCATCAGATCAAACTGGTCTGTCCCCAAGGAGTCCTTTTCTGCACAGACACAGATGGAATGAGTGAAAAGAACATGGATCATGTTCTAATAACATGAAACAGATGCGGATAGAAGGAATGATAAAAACCAAGAATGGTTCTAGGTGCTGGGGCTACAAGGCCAACATTGAAATTGTCTCTGCCCCCAACAAGCTTCCTTCCCTTCTATTGGAGGAAAAAGAACATACAATTTTTTACATTTTGGTTTTGGTTTCGAGTCATGTCTGACTCTTCGTGACCCCTTTTGGGGTTTTCTTCGCATTTCCTTGCCATTTCCTTCTCCACCTCATTTTAGAGATGAGGAAACTGAGGTAAACGGGGTGAAGTGACTTGCCCAGGGTCACACAGCTAGGCAGTGTCTGAGGCTGGATTTGAACTCGGAAGTCTCCCCACTGCACCAGCTAGCTGCCCTAGAACATGGACATATTGAACGAATGTTTAAAAAGCATTCATTAGGAGGCAGGTCTTGCCCGGAGTCAGAAAAACGAGTTCAAATCCAGTCTTAGATACTTACTAACTACATGACCCTGGGCAAGTCACTTGTTTTCCTCAGTTTCTTCAACTCTAAAATGGGGATTATAACAGCACCTGTTACAACAACCAGGGGGTTGTTGTAAGGACCAGTTGAGATTATAATTATAAAGTGCTTCACACAGTGCTGGCACATAGTAAGTGTTTAATAAATGCTTACTGATTGACTGATAGAAGGTGGTGTTCAAGCTGAGCTTCAAAGGGAGTTAGGGAGTGTAAAAGGCCTCATTCTGTCACGGAAGAGGGAGCCCATTCCTGGTGTGAGAGATGGGATTCTATGTGTGAGGAATGTAAAGAAGGGGATGGTAGGAAGGGGCCAGGCTGTGAAGGGTTAATTTATACCTGATGCTGGAGGTCACAGGGGGCCACCAGAAGCAACAAGGTCTTTTTGGCCCAGAAGAGATTAAGAGAAACACTAAATCCAGGTATGAAGTCACTGGTTGGTTTCCCGAGTTTCCTGGCCTCTGGGGCCTGTCTCTCCCTCCCCTTCTGGCTGCCAGAGCCTTCTTTTCCAGCTGTTGGGCCGTCTGGGTGCTAAGCTTGCCTTTCAGCTCAGCCAGGGGAGCCGCAGCTGCCAGGGCGGGCAGCCGGGAGAGGGCAGTTCGGCTTTGTCCTGAGATCCCCTCCTTCGAGATCCCAGGGTGGGCCCTGGCTCTGCTCTCCCAGGTCTAGCCCAATCTGGCCCGATGCCTCACAGTCTAGATATTTCTTGCCTCTAAGAACAGAATGAACAAGAAACTGCCCAACTTTCGCTAAGCACATCAACCCCACATCCAGGCTTGTCACAAAGCCACAAGGATGGATTTTTACAATTGTGGCAGGAGGCCCCAAATGGCGCCTAGTGGAGGAGAAGTGGCATGGAATGCAAGGGGGATTCTGGAACACCATGGGGGAAGCAGCCCGATGATGGTGGGCAGCGACACCTGATAGCTTCCCATTTTAAATGATTACCCCTGCTAACTAGGTGCTAAGCTCAGCTGTTTCCACACAGCTGAAGAAATGCAAATTCTCTCCTCACCCTCTAAATTTCAGCCCTCCAGAGAAAGCCCCAGTTGCCAACCCTAGTTATGGTTCAGGTGTGCCAATACCCTGATAATTCTTTTAGCTCGGGGGGGCATGGAGCCTAACTAAGCATATGGTTCCTTTGTAGAGGGGATGGCCTCCTATAGTCATGTGTTCATCCCCACCATGGCACAGACCAGGGGAAAACTGTCCAAGGAGATGATGGAGACCATGTCACACAGCACACCCGCAGACAGGGTTGTGACATTAGTCATCCTGGTGACATTATTTACACAGGGTTCTTCCCCCCAAAGTTTCATTGAGCCTACCTGGCACAAACAAAGACACAGGGTCAAGAGAGTGCACAGTTGGCACAGTTGGCAGAGTTTGGTCTAATTTGAGGCTTCTCTGCCCAACAAATGACCAGCCAACTTTGGATCCCCCTACCTGCCAGGGCCCTCCCAACCAAACTACCTTGTATTTAATGACTGTGTGCATTTTTATCTACTCACTTTATGTTTGCACTGGATGTATTTATACGTGTGCTTTCCGTCTCCCTCACTGGAATGAAAAGCAAACTGGGACTGGGGATGGTTTCATTCTTTGCCTCCGCATCCCTAAGGCCTAGTACAGCAGCTGAAACACAGTAGGTATTTAATAGATGCCTGCTGATGAAAGACCGCTAAGCCTATTACCCATTTTCACTTTGGGATAGCCTTAATTATTAGCAAGTTTTGAGTTTTTTTCCCCTGAATACCAAGCCTGAATTGGTCAAAAACTGACCCCCAAGGACATTAATGTTTCTTCCTTGCTGGCCCTTTTTTCTAGCAAGGGTTTCATGACAAGTGACCCTCAAAACAGAAATGGGGAGAATAATGGTCACTAGACAATCAGGATGCATCATTAAGAGCCACACTATGTGCCAGGCATCCCCACTGGGTGCTGAGGGCACAAAGATGAAATAGAAAACAGCCCCTGCCCTCAGGGAGGCATCCCTAGGGTGACCTTGTCATCCTGGCACCTTCCTAGAGGAAAGGAATGGCAAGGAGGGAGGAGAAGGATGTGGCCAAAGGTTAATCCCTTAGGATGCCTAAGAAATGGAGAAGAGTCAATAAGAAACAGAAGGTAGCACCTGCTTCATCTGCCCATCCTGTCATTTCCCCAGCCCAACATCCAGGTGTTCCTGAGGCGGAACAATTGTACAAAGATGACTTCAGGCTGCCTGGCTCACACAGGGAGCCCTTCAGCCAAGGGGCCTGTGTCAGTGGGATGTAGGACATGAAAGTCAGCATCCTCCAAGCAGTGGGAGAAGGAGTGTAATTCCATCCCAGAGGTTTGGTATGTAAGTCACCAGACACCGAGGATGAAATTCCAGCTCTATCGGGTGGAGAGTGAGGGGATGATGGAAGAGGGAGGAGGGAGGGCTTTCACTATGGGGCCCTGGCCGACTCCCTGAGGAGACAGATGAGGAGCTGGGTACTGGTCTGGAGACTAGCTTCCACTGGTCCAGAACATCTTCTGGGATGCCACACAGCAGAAATTCCACAATGTAGGAAGATGTTTGGGACCTTAGCAGGGCAGTGTGAGCCATCAGACTCAGCATCTAGATGCTGCCTCTCCTCTAGGGCAGGACCCCTGCCCCCATTACCTACAAGCTTCCCTGGCTCCTTGGTTGTAATGGGAGAAGCCCAGCTTGGCTCTTTCCCCTCTGAGCTGGAATACAGATTTCTCATATCATCAGGGTACCATTAACGTCAATTGCCCAGGTTGGGACCCACATTACCACAGCTGCATAGCCTCTTCCTCCTGCCATCCTCCTCCACTGGTCTTTAAAAGCTCCTAACAACCTGGTCCTACCCTAGCTCTGCAACCTGATCCAATAATTCTGCCCTCCATGTACGCAGGGTCAGCCAAACTGGCCTCTTGGTCTCCTCACCACAGCTGGCTGGAATTGCTGGTTTCCTTCAAGACCCAGTTCACGCATCATCTTTTCTGACTCCCCCATACCCGTTCTGTCTGTTCTGAGCCAAACACCTATGTATGTGCAGGCTATCTCCCCCTGTTACAATATAAGCTCCATGAAAGCAGGACTGTCCATTTCTGCCTTTGTATCCCTAGTGGATGGCATACAGTAAGCACTTAAAAAATGCTTGTTGGTCAGCCCCTCCAAGACAAAGAAAGCTCTCCCAAGTACATCCAATTTATCCTGTATTTTTATTTTTTCATTTTTGGGTGGCCAGCGAGGTGATGGAATAGATAGAGCACCAGTCAGGAAAACCTGAGTTCAAATCCAACCTTAGATGCTTACTTTACTAGATGTGTGACCCTGGGCAAGTCATTTCACCCTGCTTGCCTCAGTTTCCTCAACTGCAAAATGAGTTGGAGAAGGAAATGGCAAACCATTCCAGTGTCTCTGCCCAGAAAACCCCAAATGGGGTCACAAAGAGTCAGACAAGACTGAATGACAAATCATTTTTGTACATAGCTGTTTGCATTTTGCTTCCCTCCCCCCTTCCTATTGGAATGTAAGTACCTTGAGGACAGGGACTAATTTTTTTTTTCCTTTCTTTGTATCCTTAGTACTTAGCATGTAGGAGACATTTAACAAAAGCTTCTAGAAGGACTGAATTAAATTAAAACAATGAAAAGACCCAGATTCAGACAAGTTCCCCATCCCCCTCCCTGGGGGATGGGCAGCAGAGAAAGAAAGCAAAGGGGGAAAACAGACACAACCACCCCTTCTGGAAGAATTATGCAGCACAGCCAATTACCAGTCCTCCACGCACTGATTCTATTAACTGTATGCTCCCAAGCTCTTTAACAGATGGCACATCGCAATGTCATTATTTATATTTACCTAACAAGACTTTTGATTGTACGCCATTAACAAGAATTCGACAGTTTCTAGAAAACAGTAGCCATTTCCTGGGTGTGGCGAGGAGCTGGGCCCATCCGTTAAAAATTAGAATTCGATTTCGTGGAAGGGAAGGAGAAAGCAAACTCTGGATCGAGGCCACAGGATGGAAGAGGTCTGGAGAGACAAGATCCCCAGGCCTGCTCCATTGCTCCAGATGGACACCTGCTGCCATGTGGAGATGTGGGTAGACAGAGGAGATGGCCGGTCAACAGAAGCAGAATCAGGGTCCCCAGAGAGCAAGAAGAGACCTACGTCCAGGCCACCAAAGGGTCCACGTTAAGACTATTAGAGGCGGCACAGGCCCTATGCAAGCAGGCAGGGTCCAGAGTCCAGGATATCTTGGAATTGGGGCAGTAAATACTCCAGAGCAGGCTAGGCAGGTTTGGGCATATACTTGTATTCATGTGCTCTGTCTCGACCCAGTCATTTAATTAACTTTTCTAAGTGCTAGCTATGTACCAGGAACCGCGCTAAGCAGAGGGGATACAAAAACAGACAAAAGATCGTTCCTGCCCTGGAGAAGATTATCATCTAATGGGGGAGACAGATAAGACATATACAAAGCAGCAAACTACAGGATAAGTAGGCAGTAACTAACTTCGAGAAGGCCCTGGAATTAAGAGGGGTGAGGGAAGGTTTCCTGTAGAAGATGGAATTTGAGTTGTGACTTAGGGGAAGCCAGGGAGGGCAGTAGTGGAAGCAGAAGATGGAGAGCGTTCCAGGCATGAGGGAAAAAGACAATGCCCAGAGCCTAGATATGGAGGCTCCTGTCCATGGACCAGCCAGGAGGTCAGTGTCACTGGATGAAGTATACATGTTGGGGAGTAAACGAGTAAGAAGACTGAAAAGGTAGCAGGGCCAAACAGAGCATTCTGTATGTGTTCCAGTGGTGATAGGAGCCAGTAGAGATTAGTGAGGTGGTGGGTGGGGAGCGATAGGATTAGATCTACCTTTGGCAGCTGAATGGAGCATGAGCTGGAGAGACTTGAGGCAGGCAGACTTTCCTTGGGGGAAAGGACTTTTTCATTTTTGTCTCTGTATCCCCAGAGACTGGCTCACGGAAGGTACTTAATAAATGCTTAAGGATTGATTGTTCTCTGCCTTGATTTTTACTTGGGCAACCCTTTTACAAGGGCAACCCTTGGCCCACAGGGTTAGGGTCAAAAGGTAAGACTGGGGCAACGGCAGGGAGGCTCTGATGACTTCATACCCCACCAACTCGATCTTCCAAGATGGCGCTAGAAAAAGAAAGCCCCAGCCCAGTGAGTCTCACCTAGTATCAGTCTTAGAAGGGTCAACGTGATTGATCATAGAGTGCCATACATATATTGTGTTAGGCGAGAAACAGAAAGAGGCAAAAATAAGGTCCCTCCTGGATTCCTACCTCTTGCAAGAATAGGAGAGTCTGGGGGAAACATGGGTAATTCAATATTTTGAGGAAATGATTTAGGACCCCAGGAAGGGGTGTGAGTGCTGTAATATCTGGCATTCTATTCATAAGAAAAAATCAGAGATCTCAAGATGGAAGGGACCTCAGGGGCCAACTTGCTCATTTTACACAGGAGGAAACAGGCTCAGAGGTGAAATGGCTTACTTGTCCACCATCATACAGGTAGTAAGTCTCAGTGGCAGAATTTGAACCCGGATCATCTTACTCTAGAACCAGTGCTATCCCCACTTTGCCATGCCAAGATGACCTATAAGGTCACAGGATCATAGAGTTAGAAATATAAGAGACCCTAGAAACCATCCAGTGCCCCTCATTTTACAGGAGAAGAAACTGAGACCCAGGGAGGTTAATTAGTATGGCCAACATCAGACAAGTGACCTTGAAGGCAGGATTGGAACCCAGGGCCACTGTCCCATCCTGCCTCTATAGTGGTTAGAATGCTGTATGCTGCAAAGGAGGAAAGATGGTGGAAGAGGCAGTGGAGGTGTCAAAGGGATGCAGACATTCAGGAATGTGGCCTCGAGGACACAGCAATGTACCTGAGGCCTTGGCGTGAGAGCAGGAAGCTCTGTGCACAGGTGAGTATGAAAGCATTGCAAGCAGGGTCAGACAGCGAGGGTCAAAGCCCAAGGCAAGGGATGCCTTATGGGAACAGGATAATATGAAATAGAATATTAAATATTCTGTTCGGTCTTCAAAGCTTTCCAGTCTTCTTAAACCTTACTGATCCCCAGGTACTCTGCAGATACAATGAACACTGGCCTCCTTACTACCTCCCGGAGCCACATACCCCATCAAATGACTCCAGACATTTTCCTGGTTGTCCCCAGTGGCTGGGATGCTCCTCCTCCTCATCTCTACCTCCTGGCTTCCTTCCAGTTCCAGCTAAAAATTCCACCTTCTATAAGAAGACTTTCCCAATCCCACTTAACGCTAGTGTTTTCTCCGCTGATTTTCTCCTGTCTACATCTTGTTGGCATGTTGTCTCCTCAAGCAGGCGGTAAGCACCCTGCGGACAGGGTCTATCTTTTGGCTTTTTTTTTTGTATTCTCAGCTCTTATCAGATAGTCTGGCACATATTAGGTGCTTAACATATGCTTACTGACTATGTCCATCTCTGCATTTCTGTTTCCATAGTAAAGAGCCCAGGAGGAGAAGGAGGAAAGAGTGGACCAGGGAAAAGATTGAGAGACGCAGAGGGACCTAGGGCACAGATAGCTTCTGACAAATACTCAGAGGGACAGTTTAATGGAATTTCTCCCTTGCAGGTTGAGAGAAGGGGAGAAGGAGCAGTGATGTTATGAACCACTCAGAAATGTGTAGCTAGCATCACACCAGGATTGAGAAAACCTTTTCAGGCTTACTTTACCCAGCAGTATGAACTCTCCTGCCACAAGGTCCTAATTGCTGGCTATCTCAATAAAGCAAGAATTACCAGGGGCTTAAAAAGGGAGCACTATCTGTTTAACTGAGCATTTAGCCTTCCTCTCCCTTCCCTGGCCTTTCTTCCTCACCCAGGTCTCTTTATCACTGGGGATATAAATATAGATAGGTAAGTCAGGAATCAGGCTCATCATGGAAATGAGGTGATTCGTAGAATCAGAGACCCTGAGTCCAAGGGGACTCAAGGTCAGTAATAATATAGATTCATAGAAACAGAGTTGGAAGGGACCTTAGAGGTTACATCTAACCCAATGCTCTCATTTTACAAAAGAGGAAACTGAGGCAGCTCTGGGCGGGTAAGTGATCTACTCAAGGCTACATTGGTAATGGTATGTGTCAGAGGTGAGCTCAGGTTCACCATCATTTTCAACGTTCTTTCCACTGTATTCCACTGAGGGGAGTCTCGACAGGTACCAAGTTATCTCCCCAGTCCAACCTCCCCCCTCTAAATAAGATCATTCCACCTCTGCTTGAACATCTAGAGGGATGGGAAGCTCATAGGGCATGACCTCAAGGACACTCACCCTCCTAGATACCCTCCTTTGGATTCTTAAAGAACAGGGAGATGCTGTGGAGTTGTGTAGCTTCTGAAAGACACTGGTGGGATCAGGAGGTTCAAGCTCTCCAGGGCAGTGTGGGGAGGAAGGAAGAAAGTGGCCTTGTGCCCCAGAGGCTGCCTCTCAACTCTCAACTCCTCCTAATCCCAACTCTGGGAAGATGAAGCCACATAGCATCAGGGGTTGAAGACCTCTAACGAGGCCCAGCCATGCTCCCCCCACCCCAGGCTAAATCACCCTCTTTGCAGCTCCCATCTCTTGCTTCTCTTTCTACCTTTCTACCTTCAGACAGAACAAGTGAATCCCTTCTTCCACCTGGGAGCCTTTCAAATACTGGAAGACAGCTCTCACATTCCCCCCAAGCCTTCTCTTCTCCAGACAAAACATCCCCCGTTTTTTTGACAGATTCTCATATGACATGGATGGAAGGCTCTTCCCCACTCTGGCTGGCCTCCTCTGGACAGTCTCTAGCTAGTCAGCATCTTTCCCACACCATGGGAGTCACAGGTGACCACAACACTCCAGACAGGCTCTGACTGGGGCAGAGGATGGCTGTGTCTGTTACCAGAGTTCAACATCTCCTGGTTATTTTCCAACTGTCCCATCCCACTGTTGCCTTACTTTAAGCCTGAAGTCCACTAATCAACAATATCTCACCACTGCTGGTCCTGAACATGTCCAGTGTCCCAACAATGGGGCATTCTAGACTGTCTGGCGCAGCTGTCTATGGGAGGGGCAACTCCACTTTTTCCAAATGGTCTTCATCCTCCCAGAGCTAGCAAAGTTTGACAGGACACACTGGACAGACAACACTCACGCCATCCATCCTCACCTCCGCCCACTATAATCCCTCTCCCAGCTGCTGGTTTGCCTTTAAAGAGGCCGCAGACCTCCCCTCCCCTCCTCAACTTTAGAAAAGCATTTAATCAAAGTAATAAGCTCACCATAAGCATATCAATATCAGAGCATTAGCTTCGTATGTCACACACTTCAACCTTCAGTTAATCCCCATTCCAACTTCCCAAGCAGAAAATGCCCAATCAGGATGGTATCCATTTCTACTGAGCTCAGTTCTGTATCTGTGTGGGACTATGGGGTTTAATCTTTCATTCTAAATTACCCGGGGACCCATTAAAGCTGGAGAAGACCATGGACTAGTTAGTAAGAACCCTGAACTACTGCTTATAATACAAACGTTAACTGAGCCCCTACGCTGTGGGGTTGTACTTGGGAATACAGAGAGAAATAAGGATCAATGATAATATCTGTAAAGCACTTAGTGCAGCATCTGGCACGTAGTAGGCACCATGTAAACGCTGGCTATCATCATTGTCGTCGGCTTCAACATTATTAAATAAAACAGTCTCTTCTCTCAGGGAGTGAAACAGATGTGTGCTGGTGGGGAGGGGTCAGTTACCCATGAACGTAAAGGATTTCAGCAGCTACAGAGAGCACCCTAGGCTAAGTGTTATGGGAGTATGGAAGATGAAAAGACCACATAGAATCACAGGACTTTAGGAAGGGACCTTAAAATCCAGCCTCAGGCCACAGACTAACCCACTGTCCCAGGTACAGCCAGTCCTGTCCAGACAATCCTTCACCCTGACTACAGACTGAAATAAGCGTGCCTTGGGCGACCAAGGAGTCCTGTCTTTGTGAAGATGGATCAAGGGGTCCTAGCCCCAGAGGTGGATGGAAGCTCAGAGGTCATACAGCCTAACCTCTTCATTTTACAGAAGAGGAAACTGAGGCAAAGGGAGATTTGGAATTGTAAAACAACAGTTCTAAAATTGGAAGAAAGATCAGAGGGCAGCTAGTCTAACTTTTTCATTTTACAGGAGAGGAAACTGAGGCAAAGAGAGGCTTGGAATTGTAGAACAAGGAAGGAAACTGAAGCCCAGGGGAAGTGATTTGCTCAAGATAACACAGCTAGTAAGTGGCAGAGGGGAGATTTGAGCCCAGATCCTTGGACTCCAAACTCTCTTTCTAGTCCCTTCTAGCACTGTGCCATGGGAGCACATATAGAATAAGACATGTAACTGGCACCATGTAACTGGCACCATGTAACTGGCATCAGTTCCAGTGCCCACTACATCCTTCCATCTCTGGTCATCTTAAGTCACACACCAGAGGGGCCACTGAAATGAGGACAGTCATGCTAGGTCAGGATTTCTAGCTAGCTTGCTCTGTCCAGTAAGCCAGACATGGGGGATCATCTGGACATATGGAAATTCACAGAACCTGGGGCAGCTAGGGTATCTTCCCATCCCACTCTCCCCATTCTTCATTTCCAGCATTACCAGCCAAGACCAGGGACATATCTATACTTCCCTGCCTTCCTCTTTACGGTGCCCCAAATGCCCAGAGGCCCAGAATCTTCTGCCCTCGCTACAGAAACAATACCTGAACTAGAACGGACCCTGGGGACCGGCAGACAAGTGGCACAATGGTCTGGAGTCAGGAAGACCTGAGTTCAAATCCAGCTTCAGACACTTGCTAGCTGACAGTGGGCAAGTTACTTAACCTGTTTGTCTCAGTTTCCTCAATTGTAAAATGGGCATAATAATAAAACCTACATCAAAGGGTTACTGTGAGGATCAAATGAGATATCTGCTAAGTGCCTGCCACATAGCAGGCACTTTAAAAATATTTGTTTCCTTCCTACCATCATTTTACAGAGAAGAAAACAGGCCCAGAATGATTTTTCCAAGGTCATGTGGCTAATATGTATGGGGCAGACCTAAACCTAGGTCTTCTGACTCCTGATCATTCATGGCTCTCTTCCACAACATATACTCCATAGCTTCTCTCAAGGTAATTCATACTAGAGTGTTAGTGGCATCAGATCAGACAAGCGCTTTGAAAAGCCCAAGGAGATGAGACGAGGGACAGGTAAAGTTTTGCTAAGGGCCAGTCAGGAGCACAAGGAATGATCCAGAGAAAGAAACTGAAGAGAGGAAGGAGAGAGAGCAGCCTGGAAGCCTGAGCCCAGCTCCAGTGGTTCCAAGTCACCTTATCTGCCAGTGCTCTACATATCCCTCTAAGGCTACGGGTGGCAGAAAAAGTGTTGCTTTGCACTGGCCAAGTGAGCGTCCTCACCCTAGAGTTCCCTGTATCAGTAAAAGCCCCATGTGCCAGGCACTGTACTAAGTGCCCAACCAGACCCAAAGAATGGATTTAGAGTCCATGATATACCACCTCTCTCATTTTACAGAAGGGGAAACTAAGGCCTAGTAGGGAAGCAACTTGCCAGGATCGCACAAGCTTCAGAAGCAGTCATTGAACTATGACTTTCCTTGTTTGCTAATGTCAATTAAATGGGTTAAGCGTAAAATAAATGTGTTATGCCTTACAAGTGACCTAGTATGGAGTGAGAGCTGGCCCTACAGCCAGGAAGACCTGAATTCAGTTTCTGCCTTTGACACATACTAGCTCTGTGACCATGGACACCCCTTCACCTCTTCCCCATTCCTCTCATCTGTAAAATGGGGGTGACAATAGTAGTGAGAACAAAAAACATGAAATAATGGGGGGATGTTAAAGGCCTGAGGTTCAACTCCCAATTTTGCTACTTGGAAAGAGCACTGGCTCTAGAGTCCAAGGACCTGGGTTCAAATCCTTCTGTCTCACTTAACATCCTTAGGCCTCAGTTTCCTAACCTGTAAAATGATGAGGGCAGATGACGCCCCTTCTAGTTCTAGGGCTATTAGATTTGAAATCAGCCCATTGATCAGCCCAGTAATGCTTCCCCAGAACTTATACGGATGACTATTCTAAGTAAGTAAAACAATTCCCCTACAATCTTAAAAGATCTATAATTTATTTGAGCATGGTTTAAAAAAAAAAGGCAACCATAAGCCCAGTATCTGACTAATTTATCACGAAATACGCAAGAATGAGGTCTGATGTCATTGGTGCCATGCCCTTGGCTTTCTAGGTCAATTCATACAATCGCCTTCCTTTACGCTAAAGTAGGGAATGGCAACTTTCACATCCCTTTTGGGATTCATGTCACCACAAAAGCCAAACACAGCCCCATCAAACTCTACTTCCTTCCCTGCCAACCTCCCGATCCTTAACTAAGGACTTTCATGCCCAGACCTCGGAGAGAAAGAGCCACTGGGTTAAGGGCTAGGAAGTTAATACATCCAGTCTCCTCTCCTATTAGGTAAAAACAGCAATGCTAACTCTATCACTGTTTGTGTGACATTGGGCAAGCCTCCCTTGCCTCAGTTTCCTCATCTGTAAAGTGAAGGATTGGTTACTTCCAGTTCTAGACTGATGATCTATCAAGGTAAATAAGGACGCTGCTGAAGCACATCAGCAGTTATTCAGCCATTTCTAGCCTTGATGGGTTGCTTGGAGGCACTGGGAAGCTACTTGTACAGGGTCACACAGGTCTTCCCAACTGCACAGCCAGTTCTGATGGCTGGATTTGGAGTCAGAGGGTGTGGGTTCAAATCCTCCATCTGCCACTTCCCAGTTGGAGGAACTTGAACCAATGCTTCCTTTCTCATCTCGTGTCACTCAGGTGTCTTTCTTCCTCCCCTCAGTAAATTCCTATGACCCCCAGGATCAAATACAAAATGCTTTGGTATCTATAGCCCCTGCTTCCTACCTTTCCAATCTTCTTTGAAATGAATGGCCTTCCTGCTTCTACTTCCATGCGGCACCCTCCCAATTCCATCCCTGACTAGGTTAGACCCCACTTTGGGCCCCACACATGCTCTTAGCTTCCTCCAAGAAGGGCCACATCTCCCTCTGGTATTTACATAATTGTTGGCCTGTATCTTATTAGACCGTGAGTCCTGGGAGGGCAGGAGCTATGTTGGTCTTTCTTAGTAACCCTGGGGCTCACTACATCTGGCACAGAAGAAGTTTAAATAAATGCTAACCTCTCTGGGTCTCAGTTTCCTCATCTATAAAATGACTGGATTGGCCTAGATCATCTCTAAGGTCTCTTTCAGCTCTAAATGTGAGATCCTGGAGCCTCTCCTAGGGTCACCCAATCTCAGGTTTGGGAGGAACCACAATGCTTCTCTAGTGGAAATCCATAACTACAATGTGGCCCTCACCCCCATGTCCCCATGAGTGGCTGCTCTGAGGTATTTCTCTGGCCAAGAGGTCAGGCCCGCCAAAATTCCTTCCTGCCAGGCAGCCTGGCCTCCTTAGATCAAGTCCCCCTCCACCCATACACACAAAGGCATGTGGGAACCGCCAGCACATCTATTTGGGACCCTTGTGCATCAACCAGAGGCCTAAGTCAAAATAACACACACACACACCCCCCTCCCCCCCCCGAAAAAAAAAAAAAAACCAACTCCAGGTAAAACTCATCTGAAACTGAACTACCTGGTCAGTTCATTGAGACGAGGGGAGAGGGGGGAGAAGGAGACAAATAGACCCTAAGGTCCAAGCCTTCCAGGATGGGGCTGAAGGAGGCCAGCCCCACTCAACTCCCTTGGCCTGCCTAGGGGAAAGGAATAGGAATATAGGTCTCCTATGTAAGCTCCAGGCACCAGGCTAAGTGGTCATCACAACAATACTGGGAGGTAGGCGGTGTTGTTATCCCCATTTTATAGCTGAGGAAACTGAGGTAGCTAGGATTTGAACTGCCCATCTCTCCGTCCATTCTGCTATCAGCTGCCTCTGCCCAGAGGTCCCTCCCCAACTCTGTCTCTTATGGATTGGAACAAAGAAAGGAAACCCCTCACAATCAATCTACAGGTACTTATCCTGCACCTGCTCCTTTTTACATTCTACAGGGAGACACGTACATAAATATGTACAAAGTAAATTGGAAGTGCAGCTAGGGTGGTGAATTGGGAGGCAGGAAAGCCTCAGATACCTATGAGCTATGTGACCCTTGGTAAGTCACTAGAGCTCTCTCAGTCTCAGTTTCTTAATCTATGAAATGGGGATAATAAAAGCACCCATATCCAGGGTTGTGAGAATCAAGAGAGATAACCTACAAACACATTCTGCAAACCTCAAAGCTGCTATGTAATGGTTAGGGGAAGGAATCGGGCAATGTTTCATGGATGTGGTCCTTGGGCTGGGTTTTGAAGGCAGCAAGGAAACTCTAAGAGGCAAAACTAAGGTTAGCATCCAACAGTCCCCACCATGGTATAGGATCAAACGGTCATTAGAGGTCATCTGGTCCAACTCCCTTCATTTTACATTTGAGGAAAGTGAGGCCCAGAGGGGTTAGGAGATTCACCTAAAGTCATCCAAGGAGTACGAGGCAGTGTCATGTCTTGAATGGAAGCCCTCCAGCTGAAAACCTAGTATCCTGGGCCAAGTACATGGAAGAAGAAGCCAGTTCAATATGGGTGTCCACATACCATTTTCAAGGTTCCTGCCTGGCTTGGGGAGGTGGGGAATGGGGGGGAGGGTCAGAGAAAGAGAGAGTTGCATAAAGAAAAATGAATTCAGCTATAAAGATAGGCACTGGCCTGGAAACCTCAGGCAGAAAAGCAGCATAGCTGAGGAACCAGAATCTGGCCGATAAAGGCTGGCTAGGTTCTCCCTTCCATCTCTCTTCTCTGTTCCCTTTTTGCCCTGTTTTCCTGGAACCTTAGTTCCTCTGTTAAGGGCTGAAGTTCACCTATGAATGGGGAAAAGGGACTCCTAGCAGGAAGTTGGGGAAAGGCAGAGGACCCATGTCACTTCTAGGGGTGTCACATAAGGATTCATGGTTAGCCAAGGGAGAAATGTGGGAACGTCCTCACCCCTTCTCTCCCATAAGATCTACAGACACTGTGCATGGTCCTGGGCAGCATCCTGCCCTACTGTGTCCCCTAGCCTGGCCCTCCTCCTTACCCCTGTCCATGACCCCAGTATACCCCTCTCTACACTCTTAAGAAGACCATTTTGTCTGTCCATCCAGAAGACCTTAGGGAAATTCTTTGCTTTCCTCTGGGGGGTAGTACCCAGTCCCCAGCCCCCTTTTCTAATAAAAGAATGCTTTTTTGAGTCCACCCCAAACAGCATTTGCTACCGTTGGAGTTCAGTTCTAGTCAAGTTATTTCTCCGAGATCTACTCCAGGAGTGACATTCAGATATGCCCCTACCCTCCTCAATCTGGAGGCTGCTGGCTCAGCTGTAGCAAGCTAGGAGGAATGACAGGTCTCTTTTGTGAACTTATTCTTTAACTTCGCCCAGGGCCCCCAGGGCACTAGGCTGTCCTCATCTATACCAGTCCCAACCAAGCCAGGCTATCAGGGCCTTCAGCTCTGAATCTTGTCCCCTTTGGTTAGCCCCCTCCGCCTTCTCTATTTTGGTGATGAGACAAGAGTAAAGGTAATTCAAAACGGCCCACTCCTCCCTTTTTTCAGTTGTGTCTGACTCTTCGTGGCCCCATTTGGGGTTTTCTTGATACAGATACTAGAGTGGTTTGCCATACAGATGAAGAAACTGAGGCAAACAAGGTGAAGTGACCTGCCCAGAATCATACAGGTAGTAGGTGTCTGAGGCCAAATTTGAACTCAGGAAGATGAGTCTTTCTGACTCCAGACCTGATGTTCTATCCACTGCACCACCCAGTTGCTTCTGTCTTTTTACAGATGAGGAAACTGAAGACAAAGCAACAGGGTCGGTAAATAGTAGAGGCAGGTCTTGAATCTAAGTTCCCTGACTCTGGAGCCAAATATTCTTTCCACTGGATTCCAAATATTAAGGGCAGTTCTTCTCATGGGTTGGCCTGCTAAATTATGGGAAGGATGGAATGGTCACATTCCAGGATACCCCACCCTCACCATTTTATCTGGCCCAAAGGGCTCAAAGGCCCAGAATGTGGCCATGGAAGGTGAAAGCCCACCATCATCTTTCCAAAAGCATAGGAAGTGACCCCAAGCAAGTCATATTAATTAGCCCTAGTTCAGGTGTGGCCCTGCTTCCCCATCCATTAAACAGGGCGCCTGCTACCTGTACTCCATGACTGATGGGATTGTCTTGAGGTGGAAGAGACAATGGAGGAAAATTTTGAGACGGAGATCTTTGGAGGCACCTAGTTCAACTCGTATTTTTTTCAGTAATGTTTTATTCTACATGACCCCATTTGGGGTTTTCTTGGCAAAGATACTGCAGTTATTTGCCATTTCCTTCTCCAGTTCATTTTTACAGATGAGGAACCTGAGGCAAACAGGGTGCAGTGACTTGCCCAGGGTCACAAAGCTAGTAAGTGTCAGGCCAGATCTGAACTCAGGTCTTCCTGATTCCAGGGCCAGCACTCTATCTACTTCACCACCTAACTGTTTCCATTTTCTCCCTCATTTTACAGAAGGGGAAACTGAGACTTGGGGGAAATGACTTATCCAAGGTCACACAGACAGTAAGTGGAAGAAGGAGGAATCAGTTATCCTTATTATGGGTTACGCATTCAGATAATCACAGAATCTCAGAGTTGGAGGGGAATTCTGAGGTCAGTCAGATCAAGCATTATCTGAATAAAAATCTTTGCCCATAAACCTGATAAGTAGTCATGCTGCCAGTAGTTAAAAACCTTCCAGGAGGAGAGGGAGCTTCCTTCTAACCTCAACTCCCCAGCCTCTTTCTTCTAAAACTCCCCCCTCCAAAAAAGCTGAGGTGGAATAACATATCTATCCTCTCCATCCCCCACTCACAGCCCCCTACACCCCAAGTCTGCCCAGGAGATCTTGTCCAGCAGCCCTGGAAACCAAAGTCACAGGTCAGAAAGGCAGAGGAAGTCCTGACTGCCAGAGAGAAACTGAGGCTGGGAAGGACCCTCATCTTAGTTCCAGACCAGTGGGATGCAGGATGAGTTCTAGCCCTTGCCTCCAGCCCTGGCAAAGGGGCAAGAGGACAAGGATCCATGTGTTTCACTGCCCTCCAAAGAGCCCTAGGATTCCTCTTCCTACCCCAATGGGAGGTCAGCCTCATCCTCATCCACTGGACCCTGCCTGGAGTTCAGGAGCTGGTCAGGCCTTCCTCCAAGGTCCATCCACCTTAGAACCTATGCCAGCTGCCAGCAGGGGCCCGAGGCTGGGGGAGGGGGCACCCCCAGGCCTCCCACACCCAGTTTCTCATTTCTCCAGAGGATCTTGTTATGTTGGAATCCCCAATTCCTCCTCCCCCAAGTTGTCCCTATTAGCCGGTCTCCCCCCCTGGCCAGCCTCAGCCCGGGCTCCTCCCTCAAGCCCCACCCCCTTCACCTCATGCTTAGTGACCCCACTTCCGGGGGCTTGGCTACCACCACCAAACAGCCCAGGGATGGCATAAGGGAAACACTTTATCTGGGGATCTATGTCAGCTGCAAGGCGGGGGGGGGGGGGGCGGGGGGGGGGCAGGAGCTTCAGGCTGGGGATGGGCATCCTGGAGGGTGCAACCTCCCCTCCTCCAGGTATGGGTTCGTCCCTCTTCTCCCCAACTAATCTTGCCACTGCCCCCAAATTTCTGCCATAGACTCCATCTTACACGCGCCAAGAAGCCAGAAAGCAGAACTCCTGGGGGCGGGGTATCCCCCCCCCCCCAGCCTGGGTCTCCAAAGTCAACCCACTAACACGTTTGATCCCCAGCCCCAGGCACTTGCCCCAGCAGTGGGAAGAAAAGGTGGGCTAGGGGGTGAATGCCAAGAGGTGCTCAGCCTCCCCAGGCTGGGGCTGGGGCACAGCAGTAAGATGCCCTCAACCCAAGCCCATCTCTCACCCAGGATGGGGAGGGAAAAGTAGCTGGAGCGCCCCTTTGCCAGGGAGCACTTTTCTCCTCGGCCCCAGACTGGCACTGGGCAGAACTGACCTCATTCTCCAACTGCAGCAAACCTCTGTCCTCTTCCCTCTCCCAGATCACTCGGGCACCCCCCCACCCCCCAGCAAGGGTCGGAGGCTGACAGCTCCGGATCCCGAACATCCCCCCCTTCCCCGCAGGTGGAGGTAGGAAGTGGGGGGAGGGGTGCCCCCTCCCAGCCCCCTCCCCCCACACCACCATTCCAGCCGCGACCTCCCTAGTCACGTGTCTCCCAATGCACCCAAAATATAGACCCAGCCAGATTTTGTTCACCTCGCATGGGAGGGTAAGAGGGTGGGGGGAGAGATGGAGTGAAGGGGGGGGACGGCTTCAGCCCACCCGCCCCCCGGTATAAAAGTTTCTCTTACCTCGGAGGATCCCCAAGCACTCCTGCCCACCGGCGCCCCGGCCCCAGCTCGCTCCCGGCCAGGACTCAGCCTCCCGCCGCTGCCTCCTTAATTAATCTGGGAGAAAGGGGAAGACGAGGCAGAAGGAGAGGAGGAGGGGATGGGAGGAGGGAGAGAAAGACGGGGGGAGGGAGGGAGGCAGGGAGAGGGGAGGAGGAGGAGAAGGAGGGGGAGGAGGAGGAGGGGGAGAAGCTGCGGGGTGGGGGTGGGGTAATCTCTCCCCCCCACCCCCCCAGCCTAGGCACGCAGGGGGGCGGGGAGCGGACGAAGCCCCCGCTCCGGGGGCTGGGAGTGGAGCGGAGCGAGCCGAGGGTGGGGGCCGGGCCGGGCCGGGCTGGGCTGGGGGGGGCTCGCTCGCTCTCGCTCTCCCGGAGCTGGGCCCCCCCCCCGCGCGGGGCTGCAGCAGAGAGGAGGGGAGGGGGGGAGAGACGGGAGAGAAGGGAGAGGAGGAGAGCGGAGAGCGGAGAGGAGCCTCTTTGTTCTGTAATCCCAGTAAGATTGCAAGCCATTCGCCCCGTCTCTAATCCCAGCCCCGCTCAACAACCACCTCGATTGGCTGTCATTTACATACAGGATTAGCCCGAGCCGGCGCCCGGAGAGCCCGGCCGGCCGTGGGGACCCGGGAGGCGGACACCCGGGGGCGCAGGGAGGGGTCCCGGAGGGCGGGATGAGCGGGGAGAGCGCCCGCCTGCCCCGGGGCTGGGCACCCTGGGGGGCCCTGGCAGTCTGGGACTGGTCCCTTGAAAAGAGGGGAGATGACGGAGGAGGGGTGCAGGGGCGCGGAGGCTGGAAGAGAAAGAGGGCATGGGGGAGGGGTGCACCGGAGCGGGAGGCAGGGGCAGGAAGAGAAGGGCCTAGAAACTGGGGGAGGGAGGCCCCCTTTGGAAAAGATACCTGGCAGAAAAAAAGGGGGGGCGGGAAGAGCACCCAAGGATACATCCGAGGAGGAGGAGGGAGTAAACATCTTAGTAATAATCCCTATCCTTAGCGAGCTCTCGAGGATAACCCTGTGAGGGAGGCGGCGCGAGGATTATTATTCCCATTTTACAGATGGAGAAACTGACCTCCCAGCTTTTCAGGGCAATCAGCACTGCCCTGCACGGTGCTGAAGTGCTTCATCCTAGGGACATTTGTTAGGAGACTAGGCCAGGTGAAGAGACTGCAAGGACAGAAAAATGAAAGTCCCTGACCGCAAAGCCTCTCCTTTCTATCGCACATAGATATGTACACAGATATGGAAACAGAAACTGATACAAAGTAATTTCTAGAGCGACTCAGCTAGAGGGGAAGCAGGCCGGGGTTCTTGTAGGACGCTACACCTGAGCTCTCCCATTTCTTTTCAGCCCATGGGGTGTGTGGTGAGGGATCGGGGATTAGGTGACGAGTTTCCTGGCATATGCCCTCTGTGCCTCTCCAACACTTCAGGACTGGCTAGTATGGGGAGGCGCTCTAAGGGGGTGCTGGGGAAGCAAAGCTTCAGGGGCGTCAATATTCATGGAAATGACATGCCGCTGGAAGCGAGGATCTTAGACCTAAAGCAAGGCAGGACTTTAGAGACTATTCAGTCTAAGCCCCTTATTTCACAGATGAGGAAACTGAGGCACAGGGACATGATGTGACCTAGGTCACAGGGAAAATTCTGAAGACAGATCCTCAGACTCCAGAAGCAGGCTCAGGGTCCCCCCATTGGAAGCTGCTTTGCTTTTGCCTATCCTGGGCTGCCTCCCTTGAGGGGAGCGGGGAAGGGTGGGGGAGGAAGCTGATGGGATGTCGAGAGGGGAAATATCGAAGGGGGCGGGGTATCGTTGGAGGCAAAGTGCTGAGCTCTAGGCTAGAAGGGCCCTGTCTGGGAAGGGGAGGGGTGGGATGGTACACATTCCTCAGACTAGGAAGCTGAGGCAGGTAGAAAGCACTTTCCAGCGCGGGTCCCAGGCTCAAGGTCCACCCTGCTGGTGGTCCCTTAGCCTCAGGTCCAGTGCCTGAGGGAGAGGCGGTGCATGGGGGGCGCTGTTCATTGGGAGGATGTATGCAGTCCAGTGAGAGACTGGACCTCAGGTCTGTCTCTCTGCTCTGAGTCAGCCTAATGAAGTCATTCCCGAGGGGGCCCCTGTTGCCTCCCACGACCTTGTCTGGGCC
The DNA here is from genome assembly GCF_028372415.1 of Notamacropus eugenii. Taxonomy (NCBI): domain Eukaryota; kingdom Metazoa; phylum Chordata; class Mammalia; order Diprotodontia; family Macropodidae; genus Notamacropus; species Notamacropus eugenii. Next base: position 48,917,695 of record NC_092873.1, read on the forward strand.
TGTCTGTCCTCTTTCCTCCTGACACCCCCCCTCCTTCACCCTTCCATTCCTTCCTGGTTTTCCCTTTTCTTACCCTTCTGTAAGACACCCACCCACCCACCCCAAGGCATTGTCTGTCCCTTCTCCCTCCCTTGATTGGGCTGGCACATCTGCCTCCTCTTCCTCCCGTACTCCCTCCATTTCCATCACCCCCTCTGGTCCTTTCCCCCACCCCCCATGCCCCAGGCCCATCCAGGAGTTTGGGAGACTCTAGCCAGGAAGCCCTTATCTGACTCTCTCTCTGCCTGATTTACTAGTCCCTCCACAATCTGGCCCCACCCTCCTAATCCACCCTTATTTCCCCATCCTCTCCATGGCCACGCCTCCCTCCTTCCACTCCAACCAGGCACGTCTCCCCACTGTCCCCTGCCCACACCCCACTCATTCCCACTTTGCCACCTTTTTGCCCCTCCTGGAATGTCCTCTAACTAGCCAAAACTTATCTATCTGCTGGTCCAGGCCCTCCCTGCTCAGTCTTCCCTCCTCCTTGAAGCCCTCCCAGACTACCTTAGCCCACCCCATCTCTCTCTTTCTGGTCTCCTCCTATACACATAATTACATATTCTATCTTAGACTGAGGTCTGTGGTTTTGGGTGGTTTGGTGCCATGGCTAGGACCTGAGTTTGAATCTTGCTTTAAACACTTTCCATCTCTGTTCATGAGGCTAATAAGAGCACCGACCTCCCAGAATTTTTGCAAACCTTGAAAGTGCTGTATAAACACTAACTATGAATCTTGTTTCCCCACTGGTCTGTGAGCTCCTAGAAGGTCCTCTTTTTCTCCTCTTTTACTCAGATCGTAGACAACCCTAGGACTCAGCATTCAATAGGGATAACTCCTCTGAAAGTGTCCAGGACCAGACCACAGCCTGGGTTACCAAAAAAGTTTTTAAGGAGTCTCTCAAGCCTTAGACAAAAAATGCTGGTATAAACCTGGACCCCAAGAGGTACTTGGCATTGCCCTCAGTCTCAGGACATATATACTGGTAATGTGGTATGCCAATGGGGGCTGCCTCATTTTGCTCATTGCCAGCTGAGGCCAAATATCCCGAACCCCTACAATGAGAAAAGAAATCAATCAGCAAGCATTTATGAAGTGCCTACTGTGTGCCAGGAACCTGTACCAAGCTTTTGGGTACCAAAGCATTAATGAAATCATCCTTCTCCTCACTTTGCATCCTAAAGGGAAAAGATACTGATGAAAGGACTTGAGTTAGACCTTGAAGAATGGGTAGCATTGGAGGAGGAGGGATTATTCTCATCAGGTGGCAGGTACCACTGGGTAATCCCCACCTCTGAGATGGTGAAACAGCAGCTATCATTCCTCAAACACCCAGAATAACAGGTGAAGAGTGATATAGGAGAAGAGTGCTGCTGCAATAGAACTAGCTTAGTTCTAGCTCTGTGTGACCTTGGGAGAGTCCCTTGCCTTCTCTGGACCATTGGAGTTACTGATTTCTAAGGTTTCTTTCAGGTGACAATCTAGGACTCTACAAGAGCAATGAGGCTGGCACACACACACACACACACACACACACACACGCACACATTCTTCTATCCCCTCTGGAAACCAGATCCTATCACTGAATGTTCAGGGGGCACAGGCCACTGATGAAAGAGACTAAGGCACCCTATTCTCTGTCAATACCCCCTTGCTCAGCAACCAAGCAGTTGGCATGAGTATCTGTCTGTTGCTAATTCATAGACCTAGTAAGGGCTCCAGAAGCCATCTAGTCTAATGCCCTCATTTTAAGGATGGAACTGAGACCCAGGGAAGGTGAAGTACCTTGCCCAACTCACAGAGGGGATGAGCATTAAAAGTAGGATTTGAACCCAGGCCCTCAGATTCCAGAACTTCACTGAACACCTTCACCTCTCCACCCCCATTGCCACCCCAGCCTGACCCTTAGGAAAGAGGAAAAGGTTTAAAGCCAGGAATGTTGGCAGGGGAACAGGACAGAGTATTCTGCCAATCCAGTCACCGGGACCAAAATGAGGCTATTGGGGGCACCCATCCTCAAAGCAAAGGCTGGCTGGAGATCTCTTGTTTGAGCACCTCCAAACTGGAGATGGAACCATCCTGTTTGGACATCTATTGGGGCTCAGAAGGTGTCAGCCCAGTGGGAGCCCCAGGGAGGTGAGACAGGAGGGAGAGATTCAGCCAACAAAGGATCCAGTAACCTGGAAGTGTGCTCTAAGAACAGCTCGCCCATGGTGAGCAGGGGACTGTGTACAGCACTGCCCTCTGCAGGTGAGAAGTCAACTTGCAAGAAGAGAAGGAACCCCTCTGAACTTGGGATATACAACTGACCAAATCACTGGGATCCTAGGAATAATTATAATAACAGATAGTAACAATAATAACTCATTTCTGTGTGCTTCGATACTTACGAAACATTTCTTCCTCCAGACCCTGTGAGGAAGATAGGGTCGGTGAGTGATGAGTCAGAATAAATAATAGATTTTGAGTCAAAAGATGGGGGTTCAAATCCAGGAACTACTAGTTCACGTGACCATGGGTGAGTAGCGCTCACCTGTCTGTGCCTCCATTTCCCTATCTTCAAAATGAGGGGATTGGACTAACTCAGGGGTTCTTAACATTTGGGGCATCATGGACCCCTTAAGATAGCTGATAAAACCTCTAGGCCCCTTTTCAGAATAGTGGTTTAAATGCATATTATAAATAATGGTTTTAGATGAATATAATAAAATCCACAGGATTATAAAGGAGACCAATTACAGTGAAATGCTGTTATCAATTAAATTTTTTAAAAAAAGCCAAGTTCACAAACCTCAAGTGAAGAATCTCTAGGTTTCTGAGCTCCCTTTCAGTTCTAAATTTGATTTCCTGTTGGCAGTTATCCCCTCAAGTAATTTTTACATAGGAATGTCAACTTTAAGACATATAGGATAATGAATATAGATTCAGAAGGGACTTCAGAGGTCATTGGCTTCTAGAATTATCATCCAAGCACCTCATTTTACAAATGGAGAGACTGAGGCCCAGAGAAATTATGTGACCCCATAGGCTTGTAGGACCAGAGATTCAGAGCTGGAAGGAACATCAGAGGTTATCTAATCCAACCTCCTCATTTTATAGATGAGGAAACTGAGACCCATAGAGATGAAGTCACTTGTTCAGTATTGCCCAAGTGTCCCTTTTATAGAAACCACTGAATGTGTTCTTTGCAATAACCTGTATGTTTTGGATCTCTAGACTCTTGATTTTGGAGAGCCCCATTCCCTGGGCAATCTTTCAGCTCAGAACGTTGAATGATGGGCCAAACAGCAGAAAGGTAACGGCTTAGGTTGTTTACACTGCCTCTGCCAACTGGAAATCACCTTGGAAGCAAGAATCGGAGTCACTTTAACCTGTGTCTCTCACAGAGTAAAGAGTAGCAGCAGCAGTAGTAGTAGTAGATAGTAGAATCGAGATCTGAACTTGGGTCCAGAGCTTCAAATCCATTATTCCAAGTTGAGTGTTTTCTCCACTGTTCCCTGCTAGGTCAAGCTCCCCACAACCAGAAAGAATCGTCACCATCAATGATACTGATGGATTGGGACAGATCTACATTATCCTTCCCAAACCCATCTTCTTTCAAACTTCCTCATCCCTGTCTAAGGACCCACAATCTCCCAGATTTGTACCTTCAAGGTCATCCCCCCTCCTCACTCTCCCTCATCCCAGATCTTGTTCTATCTGTCTCCACAACCCCAAAGACATCTTTTCCTCCTTTCCACTTAAACAACCCCTCCTCTAGCTAAGACCCTTGTGGCCTCTCTCATGGGCTATTGCAATGGACTTCTAACTGGGCTTCCTATCCAGAGTCTCTTCCATTTCCAACTCATCCTCTGCCCAGCTGCCAAAGTGATTTCCTTAAAACACAGATCTGACTGCCACTTCCTTGCTTAATAAACTCTAACGGCTCCCTATTACTTCTAGGACCAAATATAATTTCATTTTTATCTTATCTTTTAAAATTTTTTGTTTACTTTGTATATTTTATGTTCTATGTATTTATCAGTATAGAAGCGGATATAACTGGTAAAAAGGAACAGTTTATGTATTGGGGGTGTGACAGCTAGGTGGCCCTGTGGACTTGGGAAGACCAGAATTAGACACTTAACTAGCTCGGTGGGCAAGTCACCTCACCACTGTCTACTCAGTTTCCCTATTTATAAAATGGAGATAACTTTCTAGGGTTGTGAGAATAAAACGAGTTAATATTTGTAAAGCATTTCTCACACCTTAAAGTCTTCTATAAATGCAGACTATTATCAGTGTTAAGTGATTTTAAAAAGAAGTTTGGATGTTACTCCAAGGATGATCTCCAAGGTCTGTTTCAACTCTGAGAGTATTTTGTATGGCAAGACACCCATAGTATTTCATTTTAAGAAGCACTAATTACCTAGCTAGGTGACACAGTGGATAGAATGCTGAGCCTGGATTCAAAGCTCCTGAGTTCAAATCCAGCCTCAGACACTTAGTAATTGTATGACTCTGAGCAAGTCACTTCACCTCTGCCTGCCTCAGTTTCCCCACTTGTAAAATGGGAGATAATAATAGCACTTATCTCCCAGGTGATTGTGAGGATCAAATGAGATAATAATTATGAAGTCCTTAGCACAATGCCTGGAGCATAGTAAGAGCTATATAAATATTTTTTTACACCTGCTATACACAAGACACCCTGGAGGCCACTTGCAGGACAAAGATAAAATAGGAAATTGTCCTTATATTCAAGGAGCTTAGAATCTATTAGGGGATACAATCCAAGGTAATATGAAGGGCAGCGAGAGAAGGGAACAGCTATTTATTAATCACCTACCATGTGCCTGTGCTAACCCTGACCCTGTGCTAAGCAGTTTACAAATATCATCTCATTTGATACTCACAACAGTTCTTGGAGGTGGATGCAATTATTATCTCCATTTTACAGATGAGGAAACTGAGGCAGACAGAGGGAGAGAACATTATCAAGTAGGGGTATGAGGAAGGCTTCTGGAGGAGATGTGACCTGAGTTGAGCTGGAGAAGGCTAAGCAAAAATTCTGAGAAGTAGAAGAGAGGAGGGAATGTATTACCAGCCTGGGGCAATGGCTCATGAAAATACCAGCAGAGGTGACCCATGCCTGTGGAATTCAGAGAACAGCTAGCAGTCCAGTTTGGATAAAATATTGAAAATAACAGAGAGTGGAATGTCTGGAGAGGTTCATAGGTTCATGTGTTTAGAGCTAGAAGTGACCTTTAATGTCATTGAGTCCAGACCCCTCATTTTACAGTTGAGGAAAATGAGGCCAGGCACATACTCACAGTCACATCAGCAATGAGCACCAGAGTAACAGTTCAAGCCCAGGGCCTCCAAGTCTAAATCTTCTGCTCCGTCTGCTGTCCCATACTACCCTAGGATTGGGGAGGGCTTTAAATCTGAAGCTGAGGAGTTTGTACATAGAAGCACAGGGTCTAGAGCTGGTACAGCCCTCGATGGGGGGAGTTGGACTTGAGGACCTCTAAGGCCCCTTCCAGCCAATTCTGTCTAGACAGTGACTGTAATGGTGAGCAGACATTGGGCACTAAGGTTATCATGGACTCACCAGTGGCGATGGTGCTATTGAAATGGTTATTGTTCTTAGAGTAAGAAGAGATGGAAAGCAGAGAGAATCGGGGTGGGGGTTGGGGAGGGAGCTATCTCACTGGGAAGGACAGATATCAAGATGTCTGTACTGGGTAGACCCAGATACCCTAATGGCTGGCTGGCTTGGCTATGAAGAACATCCTGGGGCTAATTAGAGAGAGTAGACAGACGTGAGTTTTCACTCATTCATACACCAACATAGACAGCTTATCTCTAGGGTAGGATTCCAAAGATGAAAGAATTAACTCACTTAGGGATGGGGAAGAATGATCTCAGAGGTCTAAGTCTACAAGGGAAAAGGTCACTTCTCTTGGAAGGGTGGGTGGTAAGATGCCCACGTTGAGTAGGTCCTGGCATCCTGATGGATATATCCAGATTTTTCATTTCCCTTCACTTGATAGTATTTTTTCCAATTACATGTAAAGATAGTTTTCAACATTCATTTTTATAAGATTCTGAGCTCCAATTTTTTTTCTCCCTCCTTCCCCTTTCACCTCCCCAAGATGGTATGCAATCTGATATAGACTATACATGTACGATCCTATTAGACATATTTCCACATTAGTCATGTTATAAAGGAAGAATCAGAACAAAAGAGAAAAACCATGAGAAAGAAAAAAAGAGAAAATAGTATGCTTTGACCTGCATTCAGACTCCATATTTCTTTCTCCAGATGTAGATAGCATTTTCCATCTTTTGGAATTGTCTTAGATCATCATCTCGCTGAGAAGAGCTAAGTCTATCAAAGCTGGTTATTGCACATTGTTGCTGTTACTATGTAGAGTGTTCTACTGGTTCTGCTCACTTCACTCAGCATCAGTTCATATAAATCTTTCCAGGTTTTTCTGAAGTCTACCTGCTCATCATTTCTTATAGCACAAAAGTATTCCATTACATTCATATATCACAACTTGTTCAGTTATTCCCCAGTGGATGGGCATCCCCTCAATGTCCAATTCTTTGCCACCACAAAAAGAGCTGCCATAAATATTTTTGTACATGTGGGTCTTTTTCCCTTTTCATGATCTCAACCCAAAGTATTTCCAAAATGATATTTTAGAGAGGAGAGAGTGCTAATAACTGGGAGGAATTTATGTGGGATGACACAAACTTGTGAAGCATTACATATATTTCTCAATCTCCTTTGTTGACTCTTCATCTATGTCCTACCCACTAACCATAGATGTTCCTCAAGACTGTGTCCAGGGACTTCTCTTTTCTCTCTAGCCTGCTTCACTTGTCTGTGTCATTAGATCCCAAGTGTTCAACTTTTATCTCTATGCCAATGATTCTAAGGTCAACGGGTCTAGAGTTAGTCTCTCTCCTGAGCTCCAATGCCACATTAATCATTACCTATGAGAAACTAGACTTACTGTAGACATGTCAAACTGATCATGTCCAAAGCAGAAATTTTGTCTTGATCTTTTCCCTAAAACCCTTTCCTCTTACTGCTGGTCACTATCAGATTTTCTATCTCAATGTAATTGACCCCTCACTCTCACTCACTACCCTTATCCAATTTATTGCTAAATCTTGCATTTCTAACTTTACAACATCTCTTCTATACACATTCTTTTTTTCCACTGATACAGCCCTTACCACGTTTCTGATCTCCATCACCTCTTGCTTGCAATATTTAATTGGTCTCTATTCCTCATGTGTCCCTCCACTCCTGTCCATCCTCCACTCAACTGCCAACATGGTCTTCCTAAAGCAAATGTCTAACCATATTTCTCACTTTCTCCTCCCCCACACACTCAATAAACTCTGGTGACTCCTTATTATCTCCAGGATCAAATAGAAAGTTCTCTGGAATGAAAAATTCTATACAACCTGGCCCCTTCTTACCCTTCTGGTCTTCTTGCATTTTATTCCCCTACAAGAACTTCATGATCCAGAGACACTGACCCCAGTTGAATGAAATAAAATGTGGACTTAAGACAAGAGAGTACCAACAAGCGATACCTGTCATTCACTCCTCTTATAAATGTATCGCAGAGTAGGGAACCCTAACTTAGAGGTCTGTTCAAGCTCCCCTCTTCCTTATTATTTTTATATCCTTACCTCTGAGTATCTCCTTCATTTCTTTTTTTATTTTGTATTTTAAAACAAGTCTTTATTGATGTCTTCTTACATCATCTTAGTTATATCAAGTATCCCTGCCTTTTCCAAAGAGCCATCCCATAGAACAAATAGCATTTTTTAGAAAAGAAAAAAATCACCACAACTGATCCATACATTGTTATTGTTCTTCAGTTGTTTTTCAATCACATGTGACTCTTTGTGACCTCATTTGGGGTTTTCTCAGCAAAGATATTGGAGTGGTTTGAATGAAGATGAGTCTTCCTGACTCTAAGTCCTGTTCTCTATCCACTGAAACATTTGATCAATACACTGAGAAAGTCCAAAAATCTATGTACTATGTAACACTTGTTAACATCTCCTAACCTCCATAAAGCTTGGGGGTGTCTTCTCATCTTTTTCCTTTGAGTCCTGTTTGATCTTTATAATTTTGTTACATTTGCATTTGATTTTTTGGTGTAATGTTCTTTTCAATTATATTGTTATAGTTACAGTGTATATTGTTTTCTTGATTCTGCTGACTTCACCCTGCATCAGTTCATAGAGATTCCAGGTTTCTCTTTTCATCACATGTCTTATAGCACACTAATATTCTATTACATTCATGTGTCATATATTTAGCCCCAGTCAATGGGCATTTAATTTGTTTTTTAATTCTTAGCTATCACAAAAAAATATTGCTCGAAAACTGGGAAAGAATTTTTACAACTAGTGTCAGTCATAAAGTTCTCATTTTCAAAATATAGAGAGAACTGAGTCAAATTTACAAAAATACAAGTCATTCCCCAGTTGATAAGTAGTTAAAGAATATGAACAGACAGTTTTCAGAGGAAGAAATTAAAGTTATCTATAGTCATATTAAAAAATGCTCTAAATCACTATTGATTGGAGAGATGCAAATCCAAACAACTCTGAGGTACCACATCACACCTATCAGATTGGCTAACATGACAAAACAGAAAGATGATAAATGTTGGAGGAACATATGGGAGAGTTGGGACATTAATTCATTGTTGGTGGAGCTGTGAACTGATCCAACCATTCTGGAGAGCAATTTGGAACTATGCCCAAAGGGCTACAAAAATATGCATACCCTTTGACCCAGAAATATTACTTCTAGGACTGTATCCCAAAGAGATCATAAAAATGGGAAAAGGTCCCACATGTACAAAAATATTTATAGCATCTCTCTTTGTGGTGGCCAAGAACTGGAAATTGAGGGGATGCCCATCAATAGGGAAATGGCTGAATAAATTGTGGTATATGAATGTAATGGAATACTATTGCACTATAAGAAATGACAAACAGGAGGACTTCAGAAAAGCCTGGAAAGACTTACATGAACTGATGCTGAGTAAAGCGAGCAGAACCAGGAGAACATTATACACAGTAACGGCCATAGTGTACAAGGACTGTTTGTGATAGACTTAGCCCTTCACAGCAATGCAAGGACTTAAAATATTCCCAAAGGACTCTTGAGGCAAAATACCATCCACATTCAGAGAAAGAACTATGGAGTCAGAATGCAGAATAAAGCAGACTATGTTCTCTTGTGTTTTGGTTTGTTTTGGTTTTTCTCATGGTTTCTATCATTCATTTTAATTCCTCTATGCAACATATGTGAAAATGTGGTTAATAAGAATGTATGAGTAGAACTCATATAAGACTGCATGCCATCTCAGGGAGGGGGGAAGGAGGGGGAAAAAAATCTAAGACTTATGGAAGTGATTGTTGAAAACTGAAAACAAATTTAAAAAAAAAATACTGCTCTAAAAGTATGTGTATATAGGAGACTTTATTCTTATTAATGTCTTCTTTGAGGTAAAAATCCAATAATGGAGCCTCAAATTCAAAAAGTAGGAATATTTAAATCACTTTACTTGCATAATTCCAAATTGCTTTCTGAAATGGTCGTACCATTTCATAGATCCACTAACAGTGTAGTGGTGTGCCTACCAATCCACATCCCCTTTAACCTTGGCTACTGTAATTTGTTGTCATTTTTGCCAGTTTGTAGGGTATGAGGGAAAATCCCAGGGTTATTTTGATGTGCATTTTTCTTATTATTTGTCACTTGGAGCATTCTTTTGTGTGGTTGTTGATAGGTTGCAATTCTTTTGAGAATTGTCCACATTATTTGATCATTTATCTATTGGGGAATGGCTATTAGTAATTTATATATGCATGTATGTGTTTATCTATATCTATCTATCTGTGTGTATCTTTCTATATCTTGGATTACAAATCCTTCTCAAAGAAATGTGATATCCACCACCCCTCCATTTCACCACTTCCCTTCTTATCCATTAATTAATATTGTCCGTTCAGAAACTTTTCAGTTTCAAGTAATCAAAATTATTTATTTTCTTTTTAAAAATTGCCTTTAAATATTATTTGATTAGGAATCTATCTCTTATTCTTGGAAATAAAAGGTATGTGATTTGTCTTCTCATTTTTAATGGTATGATCTTTAATATTAAAGTCACATATCCATTTAGAATGTATTGTGGAATATGGTATAAAATGTTGACCTAAGTCCATTTTCTTCTAGAATGCATTCCAGTTTTTCCCTAGGTAGTTTATGTTTTCCACCGTATCAAACCCTGAGTTATTGAGCTCTATTGTTTCTGAATCTCTCGTCTAGTCAGTTCCATTGATCTCTTTATTCTTTAACCAGTACAAAATGGTTTTGATGACTGATGTTTTATGATAGGTTGAAGTTTAGAAGTGCTATTCCCCCTTCATTTCTACTTCTTTTCACGATTTCTATGAATACTCTAGATCTTTTGTTTTTCCAAATGAATTTTTAAAACTTATTTTATCAAGTTCTATTAAGGTATGCCCTTATACCTTATGAGTATTATTATTATAAGTTTAAGTATTATTACTTATACTTATAAGTATTATTAAGGTATACCCTTATACCTCGGTCATTTGATGGGTATAGCATTAACAGTGTAAGTTAACTTGGTAATATGTGTTTTTATCATATTAGCACAGCCTATAAATGAACATTGAATATTCTATCAGCTATTTAAGTTGTTCTTTGTTGCTTTAAGGAGTACTTTGTAATTGAGTCTATACAAGTCTTTTTGTTGCACTTTGGTAGAACACTCCCCAGATATCTTATGCATTTTGGAGTTATTTGGAATGGGATTTCCTGTTTTATCATTGCTTCTTGTGTTTTGTTATCATTCTACAGAAGTGTTTTCAAATTTTGAGGATTTATTTTATAGCCTGCACCTTTGCTGAAGCAATTGTCTCAGTCAGTATCTTTGCTGAGTCTCTAGGATTTTCCAAATAAATCACATATGATCAGTAAATGGGATAGTTTTACCTTCTCTTCACTAATATTGATGCCTTTGATTACTTTTTCTTTTCTTACTGCTGTTTCTAGCATTTCCAGATCTATGTCAAATATTAGAATTCAAAGTAGACATCTTTGCTTCAATTCTGTATTTAATGGAAAAAGTTCTAGTTTGTCTCCATTGCATATGATGCTTACTTTTGATTTTAGATAAATGCTTTATGTGACATTTAAAATGGTCCCTCTATACCTGTGATTTGTAGGTTGTTTTTGCATAAAAGAATGTTGTACTTAGTTAAAGGCTTTTTTCTGAATCTACTGAGATGATCACGTGGTTTTGGATATTTTGTTTTTTAATATAATTAATTATGATGATTGTTTTCTTAATGCTGAACCATTCTTGAAACTTTCGCATAAATCCCACTTGCTTATAATGAATGATTTCTTGGATAAATCATTGTACCATTTTGCTTAAAATTTCTGAGCCGATGTTCACTAATCATAGCCTATAGTTTTCTTTCTGTGTTTTATCTTTCCCTGGTTTAGGCATCAGAGCTATATGTGTCTCATAAAAGGATTCTGGAAAAATGCTTTCTTTCTTTGTTGCTGTCCTTAAGTGTTGCATTTATGTACTCCTCTTACATTTCAGTTTTTTGGGATGTTCAAGAAACAAATAATCTTTTCAGTTCTGGTTTTCTTTCTAAAACTGTTTTTCAAAAGTCTCTTTATTACTACACATTCATTTTTTTCATTTGTGGTTAAGCTCAGATTTGTAGTGTAGGTCACCCTGGACTCCATCCTCAGTTCTATTGTGCTTTGAAACACATATTTTTCCATTCCTTCCAATATTTTCTGGTAGATACAAAATAGCCTTGTGTTATTTGAATTTCCTTTTCTTTATATATGAAGGTCTTTCTCCTAATTACTTGCAGAACTTAGCGTTTCTGAATTGAATTGTCAAATTTAACCACGATGTGTCTTGGTGTTTGCAGCCTTGTTTTCTTTTCTTTTTTTTCTGGAGGTGATCTGTGAATTTTTTCAATTGGTATTTCGTTTTCTATGTTCAGATGTTCTGGGTAGTTTTCTTCTGTTATTTCATTTATTTTGATGCTAAGTTCTACTCTGCTGTTATTCTGGGAGCTGTATGATCCTTAGGTTGTCTTTATGCATCCTATCTTTGAGATAAATACTTTTTTCCTAGCACGGTAGGCTTATTTTCTTTTAGTGTTATTGTTTTTTACTTCTCTTCCTCTCAATTGTCTTTTACTTCTGTATATTTGCATTCCCAACCTAGTCTTTTCTCTTTTGTTTCTTTGGTATAACTTGTCTTCGCAAATCTAGTCTTTCAATTATTTTTGCTGTTTAGGTTATACATTTTGCTCTCATAATTCTCATTTCTCTTTTGAACCACTCAAGGATAAAGTATGTGATATGGGTCCATGCTCTCCTCACATTCCACAGAGTCTTATAGTGTCGGATTATTTTCCTTTGTTTTATAATATTGATTCATAGCTGTCTGAACTTGTTTATTGGATCTGGAGCTGTATTTCATTGTTGTTACTATTTTTCCTATTGATTTGTTTGCTTATGTTCAACATCCTTGAAGTCTTTTCTTCCTGAGATCTTTAGTAATTGCAATTTTCCCCTTCTTGACTTCCCCCTATTCATATTCTGAATCTGTCCTCTCTGGTGGTAGTTTTCTTGGGGTTTGGATCTCAAGTTGTCTCAGCCACCTCCCACTATGGACAATTCATGGTTTGCCAGCCTAGATCTCTGCCTAACGTGACTTTTGGATAGTCAGAACTGGCCCCAACTGGATGCTGTGCTCTGTCTCTCAGACAGTGGAATGCTGCACTCTTTTCCAACCTCCTGCCCTACAGGATATTCTCTCCTGGTGTCCTGTCCTGCTCTTTCTATTTCTCAGTTCTTTGGCCTGGTATCTGCTTCATTAGTGGTCTGAGGTTGAACACCTCAGCACCAGTTAATTCAGAGCTTTGCAAAACTGGTACAATGGAGTTGTGCCCCCCAGCAGGCTTTTGCTCCAGAAGGGCTTCTGCTTGCCTTGCTGGCTCTCTGTCCCCGCCTAAGCAGGGACATCATGGAGCTGGAGTCTTCACAACAGTGGAAAGGGGGAGAGGAGAGCAAGGTGTGGGGTTGACTTTTGATGCAAGCTCTAAACTGTGTGTTGGATCCTTGGGTCTGCTAATGCAACCTCGTGCTAGTAGTATGGGAGGTTTGGGAGGGGTGATAAGTGAGTTTAGGGTCAGTGAGCATTAATTCATGAGATTTTTTTAAAAACTTTCTTTTGGATTCTAGGTGTCCTACTTCAGCTACCATACTTAGTGTGAACTCCTCACACATTTAGCAAGAGTGGCTTTATCTCAGAGATGTGACTCCATAGACAGTACCCCACTCCCACCTCCCCAGCAGGCTCCTAGGGGCATGCTTCTACCTCCCACCCTCAGTGGCAGTACCCTAGTTACTAAGTGATGGGGCTAGGATTAGAACACAGGTCTTTTCACTTTTAGGCTGGTGCTCCTACCATTGTACAGCACTGCTACTCACAGGATCTCAGAGTTGGAAGGGGCCTCAAAGACTGTCTCTAGAGTCCCTATTATGGAGTCCCTAGAAACTGGCCCTCCAGCCTCTGCCTGGAGATTCCCAGGGCAGAAGAACCCATGGCAACCTCTTGAGTCAGCCTGCTCTCTCTAGGATAGTTCTAATTTTGGGGAAGTAGAATTTCCTTCTATAAAGCCAAATGTCATCTCTAGGCAGTCTTCATCCTTTGTTCCCAGCTCTACCCTTTGGGTCAAGCAAAATAATCTGAATCTTTCTTCTCCATCATGTCCCCACTAAGTCTTTTCATTTTTGACCCTGTTATGGGAGCAATAATCTTTTCTTTGAGTTTATAACCACTGCCAAAATAAATCTACCACTATGCAAGAATTACGGAGGTAAGAAAAACATTGGTTTTATTATGCTTAAGGATAGATTCAGATCTCAGACAAAAAAATCTGAACCCCAATTAGGATTGTTACAAGGTCTCTTTTAGACAAAATTTTGTCAAAGTGACAGAGAAATAATTCTTTTACATATTGCAATCTTGTAAGTTCCTCTTAGGTCACAAAAATTAAAGAAAAGACAGATTCATCATCCAACACTTCCTTCAATGTCATGAATAATCTCATACATAAACAAACCCAGTTAAATAGACTCTATAGTTAAACTAAGGTAGGTTACATATTAAACTACATTTAGAGGGTTCACAAATAAGTTAATTGAGAGGGAGAGATTTACATGTGGCCAAGAAGTCAGGGACAGTTGAGATTCTTCCTCTGGCTTCTTGTGTAAGGAGTGGTTAAGGCCCCAAGTAAATTTTCATATCTCATAAGACAGGTTTTGGTCAGGTGAGGCTAATATTAACAGAAGACAGGCTTTCAGTTAACTAAAAGTTGCAGAAGGAATGGATCTGAGTCCCACATAATAATAATTAATTATAGGAAATAAAAAATAAAAAAATCCCTACTATAACCCTCACATGTTATGTGTTTAAGAGCCTTCACTCATCTAGTCAGTTAGCTCTGGAAGTTCTCCCGTTTCTTCATATCTTTCTTAAAATAATCAGTTGAATTGCTCTGAAATGAATACACTCCTCCAGGGCCAGTCTGACTAGGACAGGGGACAATGGAACTGCTATCTCCTTATTCTTGGACATTATGCTCCTGTTCAACCAGTGGATGATCTCCTGTATTGTACCACTGAGTTCTCATGAATTTGTAGTCCCCTTGTTGGTTGGGTCACTCTCCTGTCAATGTTTACATTTTATTAGAACTTTCCATACCTTAATCCAAAGGAATAGCTCTAATGGTGAAAATCTCAAGGAGTCAGGAAGGACAGAGGAAGAAATATTCAAAGCAGTGAAAAGGTTGTTCATCTATAAGTAGTCAGGCCACCAGAGTCTGCCAATCACTCTCCATGTGACCTTGGGCAATTCATTCCCCATCCCTTGTTCTTGGTTTCCATAGTTGTAAAATGAAGAGGTTGACTCGATGGTCTCTAAATTCCCTTTCTCTTCTGATATTCTATGGTTTCTTGGATCTCTTCCTAAGCTCAGTCCTCCTCAGACTTCTTTGCTGGATCTTCATTCTCTTTTCTATTCCGTAACATAGGTGCTTCTCAAGGTTCCGTTCTTTAGAGCTCTCCTCTTTCCTTTGGCAATCCTATTCACTCCCTCAGCTTCCATTAACCAGTTCTATTCAGATGCTTACTAGATGTAAGGATGGGAGGGCAAAGTCCCATTCAGACTTTGTCCACTTAGACCATGAATGGCCCATTTGTGATTTGTAAAGCTGTTACACTTTGAGTGGTTTTGTTTGCATGTGAAAGGGCCAGAAAACATCCTTGGAGAAGCTGACACACAATGGACTTACCCTGTCTTCCACTTTTTCTCCACCTGGGCAAATGATAGAGACTGAGAATTTTAAAATGGGGGAACCAACCTTAATCAAAAGAGTTAAAAAATCAGTCAATGCTGAAGGATCAGCTCTAGAAGTAGAACTTGGCTCTTAGCTCTTAGTTCTCCATTCCTGAGGACTGGCTTTTTCATCTTTTCCCTTTTGCCTCTTCAAGAGTGCAGCAATGGGGAAAGGGGAGGGGAGCAGGTTGGGGGCAAGGCTCTCCATCCTCCAAGCAATGAGTACTTGCAGCAGAAGCACTTGGACATAGGAAATATGTGCTTCCATGAAGCCTAACACAGGAATTCAAGGACTTTGCTTACTGAGCCCCCAACTTTTTGTGTAGATTTATGTGTTTGAGGAAGGAGTGCTTCTGAATTACCTGGACAGCATAATCCTGGATTCTAGCCCATCTATCAGAGAAAGGCTGAGTTTTGGGACTGGACCAGCTTTGAGAATTCCTTAGTTCAAAAGTATTAGGCACTGGATCTCTCAGAGAAAGATTGACTTATACTTGCTCCTTGGAGAAGGAAGAAAATGTTTCCTGTGTCTTACTTGGAGCACAAAGCCTGAGAAATTTGGCTGAGCAAGAAGTTCAAGGTGATGGAGACTATAGGCAAGTGATGTTTAACAATAAACAGTGGAGCTGAGTATGGCAGAGACCAAAAGACTAGGGTCAGAAAGAGCAGTACAAGGATATCACCATTGCCAAAACCCTGTGGGACTTACCCAGTGGGTGTGAGGGAGCCAGCTCCAACTGGCTTACAAGAGTCAGTTGTCAAATTTTCAGTGTGAACATTTACACCTCAGAAACGTCTAGGCATCTCACCTTGATTTACTGTTTTATTAATTGTCAAGACTTAAGGAAATATTAATAGTTAGTAGTTCAGATGTTGACATTGTGCCATTAACAATACTTTTTAACTGGCTTTCCAACTAGTTGTCAAATAAGAATAAGGACTGAGTCTGTGATTTCAGTGTTTTTAGAGAACTTTCTGGTGAGGAAACTCCCTCTTCCAATGCAAGTTGGCATCTGCTCTGTACCTTAGAGTTTAGAAAGTTGCCTTGGACACTGAGAGGGTAGTGACTTGCCCAGGGTCACACAGCCAGAAGGTGTCAGAGCAAGACTTAAATTCAGGTCACCCTGGCTTCAAGGCTGACTTGCTCCCCACCATGCCTTACTACCTCGGTTCCAAATCCATGTAATTAACTGTACCATCATCGAACCCATATCTTTTCATCTTTTCCACAAGAATAGTATGAGATACTTTATGAAAAGTTTTGCAGAAACCATGGTAAACTGTATCTACAGCCTTCCACTTCTCTCCTAATTGAGTAATTATGTCAAAAAAGGAAATGAGCATTGGTCTAGCATGACCTGTTCTTGACAAAACCAGGCTGGCTCTTTTTAAAAACTACTTCCTTTTCTAGATATTCACCAATCTTCTCTTTAATGATTCATTCCAGAATTTTCTCAAAAACAGAAATCAAGCTCCCTGGTTGATATAGCTTGTAGCTCTGTTTTCTTCCCCCTTTAAAAATAAAAGCAAAATTTACTTTTTCTTAATCTTGTGGCATTTCTTCTGTCTTCCGTATCTTTCAAACTTTACCAAAGATGTAGCTCATCTGTACCAAGTGTTTCTAATTCTTCAAGGACAGCTAGAGGATCTCATACTATTTCCTAATGTATCTTGGGTATTGACTTTCATCATTTGTGTTCTGTCATTTCCGATAGCATACCAAGGTCATCCTCCTTAGCACAGAAAACAGAAGCAAGGAATTAAGCATCCTTTCCTTCTTGATATTATGTTATAATTATCCCACCCACCTCAAGCAAAGAACCTATTCCTTCTTTGATTCTTTTTTTGTCACACACACACACACACACACACACAGATGCTAGCCTTAGCTTATTCTGAACTTTAGCATTCCTGATATTATTTTTACAGGACAATGCCACACTCTTATATCCATTCTTTGTTACCTGCACTTGCTTCCATCTTCTGTATATTTCTTCTTAAAACGGAATTTAGTTGGAGAGTTCCCTGTGCATCCACATCAGCTTCTTGAGATATCCATTTTCCTCCTTATTGTAGTGGTTTCCTATGTTTCTTCAGCATTTATTTCTTAAGCCTTTCCCATCCTTCCTGCACTGATTACTCCTGTAGCATTTTAGTCCATGGGGTCCTACCAATATGTCTTCTGAATCCTTTGAAATCAATTTTCTGAAAATTTAGGGTGTATGAAATTCTACTTCTCTACTGAAAGCTCTAGGAGGAACTGGACACTATTATTTCCATCCCAGTAATCAGTCCCTGCTTATTAGTGAGAATATTATCCAGAATAGAATTTACATGCATTGATTCTTTCATCCTTTGAAGAATTAAATGGCAAGGCAAATTAAGAGCTTATTAACTGATTTGCTTTGGAAAAAGACAAAGGGAGGGAGGGAGGGAGGGAGGGAAGGAGGGAGAGAGAGAGAGAGAGAGAGAGAGAGAGAGAGAGAGAGAGAGAGAGAGAGAGAGAGAGAGAGAGAGAAAATAAATTAAAGGTCAAATTTGACTCTTTACATTAGGACCTCCAGTTCCTTTCATTTGTTGTCTAAACTTTGGGCATTTGTATATATATGGTTGAGGTCCTGGATTTTACTGTTGGCTCCCTTTTTGTATTTTTGTTTCCTCTAAACTTCTGTGTGTCTCATTTTTCTGCCTGCATTGTAGCTACTATATGATATCTAACTTAAGGGATATACATAAGAAGTCTTTTCCCTCCCCAACCTTATTAGTTTAAATCCCATTTGATTTGGCTTACATGACACCCAGCAAATACATCCTTATAAACTTTTGCTAGGTGTACTCCATCTCTGGTCAGGAATCTGTCATTCTTCAATTTTAAGCTGTAGATCATGAATTTGAGTTCCATTTTCAGACAACTTTCTTAGCCAACTGTTGACCCCTCAAATTAATTTTTTCCCTTCTATATCTCTCGATCCTAATGAGTTTTAGTTTCTTGCCCAAGATTTCATATACTTTTTAGTTTAGGTCCCTAATGGAAGCATCATTTATGTCCTGATGAATCATCAGAATGAATGGTTGTCATCTGTTTTGTTAATTCTTGGGAGGTTTTCTGTTATGTTTTGGATAAATGCCCTGAGAAGACAACAGACTTTTCTCCTGCTCTTATCAGGTCAATCAAAAGCTGCCTGAGCAAGTAATCACCAACTACTTACTTACTTTTTGATTCTTCCCTAGTCAATAACAACCCTAATTTCCCTGTCAGCTAACTTGATTTCCTCATACTGCTACTGTCCCCCACATTTTTCTTCACCTGTTGAATTCCTACCTAAAAAAATAAAGCCTGATTTACACAATCACACATCTGTAGAGTTAGAAGGGACTTCCTAGGCTGTCTAGATACACATTTATTGTAACAAAAATCCCTTCTACAATATCCCCAACAAAGTGCCTACCTTAGAGATTCCCCTACCTCCTAAGCAGGCTGTTTTACTTTTGGATAGTGCTATTTTTTCTTAATTTTCATGCTATGTATTGTTTTTGCATCACTTTGGTTCTCAGTATGTCTCTCTCCTTGGCCAGGGGACCATCCCTTATGACAAAGAATGAAAAAGGAAGAGGAAAAAATAGTCAAAAAAAAAACCCTAACCAACCATTTCGACAGTATACAGCGTTCTGCACCAGTAATCTCTGATCTTCACAAACAAAATAGGGAGATGTATTCATGTATTTCTTTTGGGGGGCCAAATTTGGTCATTATCATTACACATTATTTAATTGCAAGGCTCTAATTAATAAGTTTTTGCTTTTTTTTTTAAATGTCAATCCTAAATTTGCCTCATTATAACTTTCACTGGATGTGCTTTATTTTCTGTGGCTAAGCAAAAATGAGCCAATTTTTCCGCCAGGTTTGCGTTCTTTGAATACATAAAGACAATGAAGGATTCCCACTTCCTTTAACTGATCCTCATGGGACATGGTCATTCTTATAACCCTGTTTTGGATAGGATCCAGTTTGTCAATGCCCTTGCAAAAATGAGTCACTTGGCACCGAATGCAGTCTTCTAGTGGTAATCTAACCAGAGCAGAGCAGCACAAGGGTCATTTTCCTTAAATGCCACTTCCCACATGAAACCTGCACTAGCCATATCTGTTGGTGATAACTTTACCTGTCATTTCAAAAGATGCTTTGTTTTTCATATTATCATGCATATTCATTAACTCGGTGTTTGTGTGTTTCCATCCTGCTTACCTGAAAGTTTCAGAAAGGTTTATCTTAGCTAAACTTTGTTCCTCCTAGCACCTAGGACAGAACTCTGCACACAGTAGGTATTTAAAAGTCTTCTTTGAGTTGAAGGAAGAAAGCTGGATTCTGGCTGTCCAGATAGCCTATGAAGATCCTTGTTCATTTCCTCCCTCCTAGAGCTCTCTTCTCTGTCTGTGTATCTATCCTGATCTCTTTACTCATCTGTCTCTCCATGAGCATCCCTGTTCCCTTCCTTTCCTCTGTCAGCCTCCATCTCTCTTTCTTTCTGCCTCTGCTGTGATTTTCCTTCCTTGAAATCTTTAAAGAACAGAAAGAGGTGTGTAATTGAGCCCCGGCCGTCACCATGGTTGCAGCTGCTGAGTAACTGAAGGATCAATTTGGAGCAAGTGACTCCATAATAATTGCATCTTAATAGCTTCTCAGTGCCCCAGCCTTGCTTACAGGAATCAGAGAGGTGGCTTGAGGTGGCCGGGACCCTGGTTGGGGAGAGAGAACTAATGGGGAGCCCTGGACACTGGATGACTGACCACACAGATCTTCAGTGGGTAAAACTTTGTAGGAGTTTCAGAGACTGCCATATGGGAACTCAAGGGGAGCAAAGAAGAGTGGGGAGCCAGAGAGCAGCCCCCTCATGTGCCTGGAACCTCTTCCAATTATTCTGGGCTCTCTTGGCTGTCCAGCCCCCGCCATTGCGATTATCATTCAGAATACTAGTCATAATAACACAATAATGTAATTATAATTACATACCTGCCTTGATAAATTACACTGGTGATGATTTGTCAGCATATAATGTGCTCTCAAATATAAGAATGTCAGAAACTCTTGAGTTCTGCCTAGAGAGTTCCCTTGAATGGTGCATATTCCCCTGACTTCAAACCAGGAGCTTGAGATGCTGTGGGGCTGCTTGGTCTCCCTTCCTCAAATATCTCCCTACAGCAATTGATCCTCCACTTAGTGTCAACATAATTTTCCTAAAAGCACAGGTCTAACTATGACGCTGCCCTACTCAGTTAACTCCAGTAGCTCCCTATTACGCCCAGAATGAAGTATAAAATGCCCTTTTGGGCATTTCAAGCCCTTCACAAACCCTTTCCTCAATTTCTTCTCGGTCAATTGTTATTAATTTGGGCTCCAAAGACCACCCCTGCTCAGAGGTCCATGAATAGATTTTAGGAATCCATGAACTGGGTGGGAAAAATATATCTTTATCTTCATTTATATTTAACAGAAACTTAGCAGTTCCTTCAATTAAGAATTAAAAATAACAATGATATTCTGAGAAGGGTTTCACCAGACTACCAAAGGAATCTAGGACAGAAACAAGGTTAGGAATCCTTGAACTGGGACATCTTAATATCTTACTTGAGTCCACCCCTCTCACAGTGCCCCTGGCTGCAGTTCTAACTGTTCTAGAAGTCTGTATCAATGAGAGTGAGCCATGGAAAATCGACCAGCAGTTGTTGTCTGGTACTGTTGTGTCCAGTTTTCTGATTTGAGCCTAGGATGATAGGTTGAAGGTATGAGCAGATCAAAGACCAGTTCATATTGGATTACTCTATGTGGCCTTAGAGGGATCATTCATCTCCCTAAGTCTGTTTCCTCATCTGTAAATGAGAAAGATGATCTCTGAGGTCTAACTTTAGAGCTATGATCTGGCTTCAGTTTCCCCATTTGTAAAGTGAGGATGTTGGACCTGGTGCTCTCTGAGTTCCCTTCTAGCTCGGGGTCTGTGATCCCATGATTCTGGGTTGAGGACTCTGTCCTAGGTCCTGAGAGGGCTGGGCATGGCCTGTAAGATCATATCCAGGAAAACCTTGGAACTCTGAATCCAGAATGGAAGGGTAATCAGGACAAGGATGAGAATGCCAGATTAGCCATTCTAGGCACTGGGCTGAGACAGGGTGGGCTGGGTGACACTGAAAATTCTCAGGCCAGGAAAGCTCTGTCTCTGCCATTGCCAGCCAGGGTAGAGGGGCATCAGGTGCACATAGACAGGTCAGCTCTCAAACCCCAAAATAGCCTCTCCCAGAGATCCTTTCAGCAGGATCTGTTGAAAGGGCTTTGAGCCACATCCTGGGCATCTTTCCTATTTTTATTCTTTTCTGTTCTCTACTCCTGCCCCCAACAAATCTCTCACAAGTTCTCTGACCCTTCCAGCGCCATGGCTCCCACTGGGTCAGTGCAGTTGAGCACTCATTCGCTTCACTCTCCTACTGCTCAGGGCTGTTATTACCTTCAATTCCTGAACCAGTCAGCTGTAGATAATATTAAATAAATATTTAGAAAGGCCAGTGGGACAGAGCAAGATGAAAGAAAGGGAGAACAAGGAGAGAGGGAGGCTATTTCAGGGGGACAACAGGCAAAGTCAGTCAGGAAGGTAGATTCAATCTAATGGGAAGGAGGATGAAACTGCCTGTCCCCCTTTTAAAATATACTCCCCATTCCTGTCCTTCCCCCCACCCTCCCCATCCAGACATTCCCAGCAGGCTATGCTACAGGAATGAATATCCAGGGCCTCAGTATCCTACTGTTCCCACCTTTCATCCTCCCATAAGACAAGTAGGGCACAGTCCTCTCCAGGTCTCCCTGAGTCTATGTGTCATTGTCTCTTAGAGGAACCCTTTCCCTCCCCCACTCCCATATCGTGTAATTGCCTCCTTCTAATAGGGGCTTGGAGATCCAAGGTCCCCCTCCCAAGGCCAAAGCAGACAACTCTGATTGATGAGCAGTGTCCTGGATGTTGTTGCATTTATTATTAATAAACCCTCTGTTCCCCTCAGGGGTAAACAGTTGGAAGGAGCCTTTCAAATTCGTTTCTCCTTCTCTGAAAGTTAAAGAAAAGAATTAATAAATAGTCCATAATTCTGGCAAACTATTGAATCATCCAAGAGGAAATAGAAATGTCTAGGAGATTCTGGAAAACCATGGATTGGGGGAAGGTCACTACTCATTCCCTCAACCTAGACATCTGTTCAAAGAGCTTGAGAGACCAGTCTTCATCCTTGGTATTAAGATGCACATAATTCTTGTAGCAACATTTAAAAAATAATAGCATTATATGCAATAATAATAATGGCCACTTCTCATCTATACAGTCCTTGATGGTTTATGAAACAATTTCACATCTTTTGTCTTGTTTGATTCTCATGAGAGCCCTATGTAACGGGCAGGGCAGGGATTGCCACCCCCAAACTGAGCAAGTAAATTTCCCATTATCATCCAGCTAGAATCAAGATTTTCTGAGTCCGATAGACTCAGTTTTCCTGTATCCTATTCCTGGGCTCTTTCCATTGGGCCAAGTCAGTACTCCATAAGTAATGCTCAGGATTAGAGACTAAGAGACCTTGGAAGACATCAAGGTCAACTCCCTCATTTTATTGATGAGGAAAAAATGAGAGATGGAGAGAAATGAAGAGACTAGCCCAGGGTCACAGAGTTAGCAATTGCCTGAGGCAAGATTTGAACTCAAGTCTTTCCGACTCCAAATCTAGCACTCTATCCATTATACCACCTAGATGCATTGCTGACCCATTGATTCCCTCCAACTCTCTGCATTACCCCTTACCTTACTCCCAGGCTATACACATTGAGATATGAAATAGGAAAGAGCATTATTTTTTGAACTCAGAGATCTGGGTTCAAATCCTGTCTCTGTTACTGTCCCTGTGACCTTGGGTAAGTCACAATCTGAGCCACTGTTTCCTCATATGTAAAATGAGACTCTGGATGCAATACCCTCTAAGATCCCTTTCATTTCTAGATCTGTGACCCTATAATCTATTCAGATGATTGACTGGTCATCACAGGTCACACTCTGGGATTGAATTTGCAGGAGCTTTAGGAAAGGGACCACAGAGGAGTATCTCCCTACTGCAAATGATTATTGTGTCCTGCGAGGTAACACACCTTGTTACCTTCAGGGGAATCTGACCCTGAGACTCTCACCACAGGCAGTGAAACAACTAATTAATCAAGCATTAAGCATTTATTAAGTGTCTACTGTGTGCTAAGGTCCAGGTCTCAGTCTTGCTGTTAGCTTGTTATGTAACCTTGGCCATCCCTTCTTGTCTCTGGCTCTCAGCTTTGTCATCTGTAGAATCAGGAAGAACCAGCTCCCCTGAGTACTTTAAGGTAGAGGATTCATCTGAGAGATTCACTTGCAGAGAACTGGAAACAAAGCAGATGCCCACTGACGGGGAAATAACAGAATGAATTGTTACATAAATGTAAAGGCATGCAACTGTGCCACAAGAAATGATGACTAGGAAAAATATGGAGAAGCATCAGAAGATTTCTACAAACTGATGCAAAGTGAAGTAAGAAGAACCAGGAAAACAGTGTACACACTGACTACAATAGTATAAATGGAAAGAAAAACAATAAACAATAAAAACAAAATGTCTATGTAATTAAAATGACAAAATTTGGCCCCAAAGAAGAAATTTCAAAATTTTTGTGCCAGAGGTGAGGATGGGGGTGGTTGGGTGTGGAATATTGCATATACTATCAGACATGATTAGTTTTGTTGAATTGCTTTTTCTTCTTGTTTTTAGTATTGGTTATGGGGCAGCTAGGTGGTACAGTGGATAGAACATCAGTGCAGGAGTCAGGAGGACCTGAGTTCAAATCTCACCTCAGACACTTGACATTCACTAACTGTGTGACCTTGGGCATGTCACTTAACCCCAATTGCCTCATCCTGGGTCATCTCCAGTCATCCTGATGAATATCTGGTCGCTGGATTTAGATGGCTCTGGAGGAGAAGTGAGGCTGGTGACCTGCACAGCCCTCCCTCACTCAAAACAAAGTCAAGTGCAAGTCATGTCATCATTTCTCTGATGGCATGGTCTTTTTCAGCAACAAAGGACCAACACACACACACACAGATGAAGTATTGGTTACAAGTGATGACTATCTAAGGGCAAGAGAAGGGATATATTTAGAAATGAAGATATAAAAACAAAAGATAGCAATAAAAAGTTTTTAAAAGAAAGCGAGATTGTGTATCTTTTGCTTTCACAATTGGTAGGGAAAGGGTAGAGAGGGAGAGAATACGGAACTGAAAATTTAAAAAAAATTAAATAAAGAGAGCTGTGGTATTGTATAATAGAAAGAGTGTTAGATTTGAAGTCAAGAAGACCAGGATTAACATCTTTCCTCTGAAACTTACACTCTCTGTGCCTCACCTTGATAACCTATAACATGGGGATAATTATAACTTCAGCAACTACCTCACAGGAGTTGTTATGAGAGTCCAGTGACATAACCATTTATTGGCTTGCCAATTGTCTCTAGACTTAAGGAAATAATGGAGACAATGCTAATAATGCAGAGTAAATTTAAAAGTGATTCATGTATACATTTTCCCCCTGATAAGCCAGTTGTTAAACCTGGTCCCTTCCTTGAAGGATTTTTCAGTATGAAGCAGTTGCACATTTTGGAAGACAACCCCAACTATGCTTGCATTTGAAGTAAGACAATTCAGCTCGTTTAGTCCAGTCTCTTCTTTGACAAGAAAAGCAAACCAAGGCCCAGAAAGCGTAAACTACCTGTCGATGGTCACACAAGTGGAAGGTAACTGTCTTTTTCTCTGCTCTGTTCTCTCCACTTTAACCAACAGAATTTGGAGAGACTGCCAGAACACTGGAAAACAGTGCGGAGTCCTTTTCTGGTAGGTCTTAGGAAGTGGTTCAATTATAATGGCGTCCACCTAAGTCTTTATAGATCTGTACCAAGAGCCCTGGGACCAAGTGGTGTTGATATTAGCCATCTGGAATGCACAGGAACATATTGATGAAAGATGACCACATAGACTTTAGGGGAGGATCCAGAGACCTCTTGGGAAAGAGGACTTCATAGGAGGAAACTAGAATTTGGTAGGTGACTTAAAAAGAACACATATGTCTGCAGCTTCTTACACCCTCTGAGATGTATTCAGAACCCTCCCCCATAATCCACAAATCTTTGCATTAATTGATGTCATGTATTCCTAAGGATTGACTCCAAGGGCTCTGGCTACTTGCCATTGGTTCTTAGCAAGTGTGTTTCTCTGGGTGGACCAAGCATGTGCTTCCTTTGAACCCAGGTGCCTTTGTCTGGGTCTTCCTTTTCCTTCTGGTTGTTTTCTTCACACACACACACACACACACACACACACACACACACACACACACACACACACACACACACTTTAAGAAGCCATCTCTGTTCCGCTCAGTTCACACAGTAATTCTCTTGGAGGAGAATCTTCCCTTTAACTGAATGGTTTATGTCAGGGACGGGCAATCTACTGCCTGAGAACCAAATCTAGCTGCTGCCTGCTTTTGAACCAGATAAAAATAGTTGTTACATTTTAAAATAAAATTTTATTAAATTTTAAAATGTGAAAACCATTTTTAGCTGAGGGTTACACAAAAACAGGCAGCAAGCTGGATTTTTGGCCCTTGGTCAGTGGTTTGCTGATCCCTGGTTTATATAATAGTCATAGGATGCTGGGTAATGATATTGACCCATCTAGGCATGTCCTAGTAACATATGTGGGCTGTTCCTTATAGAACTGTTCCCATACCTTGATGTTCTGCCTCTGATACTTATTACCTATGCAACCATGAATAAGTCTCTTAATCTCGGGAGACCTTGGTTTCTACATCTGTAAAATGAGGGGGTTGGTCTGACAAGGACAGAGATCTGGGATCCAAAAAGGCATTGACTAGCTAGAAATGTTGGGCAGACTCTAATGAGATGACCTTTAATAGGGATAATTGTATAGTCCTATACCTGAATTCTAAAGAGCATCTTCAGTCAGTCAATAGGCATTTATTTAACACCTACTATGTGCACTTTTGCTAAGTGTACAATATAAGATGGGTAGAATGAGATTAAACAACCAGATTTCTAAAAAAGATCTGAGGGATTTGGCAGACTACAAATTCAATACGAATTAATAATACAATAGGATAGGCAGGAAAATGAATGTGATCCTAGGCTGTGTTAAGGGTAGCAATGTCCAGGCTGGAGGGAGTGATGGTACTATAGCATGATGCCCTAGTCAAACCACATCTGCAATTCTGTGCTCAGTGCTGATCACTCTATTTTAGGGAGGATATTAACAAGCTGGGGCATGAGTTAATTTGTTCAAGGTGCAGAATGACACATACATTTTTAGACAAGGAAAGTAGGGGATATAATCAACAGTCAATAAACATTTATTAAGTTCCTACAGTGGGGATACGAAAAGAGGTAAAAGGCAGTCTTTGTCCTTAAAGATCTAATGGAGGATACAATAAACAGACAACTAAGTACAAATGAGCTATAAACAAGGTAAACAGGAAACAAATGAGAGAAGAAAGACACTAGAATTAAAAGGAGTTGGTAAAGGCTTCCCCTAGAGGATGGGGTTTGAGTTGAAAAGAAGCCTGGAGGTGTAGGTTATGGGGTGGGGGGAGAGGGAGAGGGAGAGAGACAGAGAGACAAAGAGAGAGAGAGAGATACACAGAAAGAGTGCATTCCAGGTTTGGGGGGCAGCTAGAGAAAATGCCCAGAGTCAAGAGATAGAGTGTCTTGTTCCAGAATAGCCTGGAGGCCAGTGTCACTGGATCAAAGGGTACATATTATGGGGAGTAAAATATAAGAAGATTGGAAAGGTGGAAAGGGGTGAAGTTATGAAGGGCTTTGAATGCCAGACAGAGCACTGGGTATTTGATCCTGGAGCAATAGGGAGCCAGAGGAGTTTATTGAGTAGTAGGTGACATATTTGAAGCTGCACTTTAAGAAAATCACTTTGGAGACTGAATGAAGGACGGGTTGGAGGGAGGAGAGACTTGAGGCAGGAAGACCTGCTAGCAGGCTATTGCAAAAGTCCATATGTTTTGTCTGGCTATGCAAATGTCTTTTTTCCCCCCCAAGTTTATTTATTTTAATTAATTAATTAATTAATTTGCTTTCAGTTTTCAACAATCACTTCCATAAGTCTTAAATTTTTCCCCCTCCCTCCCCCCTCCTTCCCTGAGACAGCATGCAATCTTATATGGGCTCTACACATACATTCTTATGAAACACATTTTGGCACTAGTCATGTTGCATAGAAGAATTAAAATGAATGGGAGAAATCATGAGAAAAACCAAACCAAACCAAAACATGAAAATATCTTTAATGAGTTTTATTTTTCCTTAAAATATTTTGAGGGGATGGGATATGAGAGAGAAAATTAGTGTTTATTAATCTAAAAATAAAATTAAAAAAATCAAATTGGGGTGTGTTCAGAGGAGACTGGACAGGAAAGGTCCTTGAAACTATGCCTTTATTTCTCTGTTAATATGGAGAGGAGATAGTTGTTTTCTGATATTTGAAAGGTATGGAAGAAAGATTATAGGCAGCAAGATGGTGTGGTGGATAGTCAGGAAGATTTAGTCTCAAAATTGTCCTCAGATACATACTAACTATAGGACTGTGGGCAAGTCACTTGACCATGTCTTCCTCAGTTTCCTCATGTGTAAAATGGGAATAATAATAGTATCTACCCCCCAGGGTTGTTGGAAAATTAAAATATGATAATATTTACAAAGTGATCTGTAAAACTTAAAGCACTATGTAAAAATGGTAGATATTATTATTATCTTAATTACTATTATAAATCTTGGGTGCCTTGGTCTCAATGGGCAAAACTAGGAGAAAATTGTGTGTTGGAGTGGGGCATGGAGTTGTGGAGGTCATTGTAAGAACAACTGTATAGTAATGAGAGCTGTCCAAAGGTGAAATGAGTTGTTTTGGGATGTGGTGGAAACCTCTTTATTAGAGGTCTTTGCGAGAGGCCAGATGAAACCTTGTTCAAGATATTTATTGTTTGTGAAATCTTGTTTAAGTATGGGTTGGGCAAATTGGCCTCTGAGATAAAAATGATGGTAACATTGTGATTATAATAGCATTTATAAAGTGCTTCAAGGCTTACAAAGAACTTTAGAAATATGATCACATCTTATCCTCTCAACAATCCCAGGATCTATGTGCTATTACTAGCTTTCTTTTACAGATAAAGAAACTGAGGAAAACAGGGGTTAAATGACTTACTCAGGGTCACAAAGCCGATATCAGAGGTTGGATTTGAATTCAGGTCTTCTTGACTCCAGATCCAAGGCTCTATCCACTGAGCCACCCAGCTTTCTGAGAGAAGTTAAATGACTAGATCCTGTCTTAAGTGTTGGGGTTATAAATAAAAAGCCAAATGGTCCCTGCTCACAAACAGCTCTGCTCTAATGGTGGTAGAAGAGGCAGGTAGAAAGTTTCGATTGCAAATCAGATGGAAAGAGCATGGTCCTTAGGGTGAGTTGGCAAAGCGGGGCAGGTGTCTTCTTGGATGTCATGTCTAGTGTTAACATTGTGTTTGCTTCTGATACTGAGCCATGAGACAGAGTCAAGGACTCTGATGATGAGAACTTTTAATTCTGGGTCTTCAGGAGTGGGGCAGGGGGAGGGGGATTGCTGCTAAGGAGGCAGGGTTGTCAGTACCTACAGAAATGATTGCCAGGTCTTGTTTATCTCTGAGAGGTTCACCCTTCTGCTGCATGGGGGAACCTGGAACCAGGATTGGAAGTCAGAGGGTGGGGCTTTGTGATCACAGATTCAGAGCTGGAAGGGGACATTGAGTACAACTCAAGTGAGGCAGATGTTGGCACAGTGAATAGAGTGCCAGGCCTGGGGTCAGGAAGACCAGAGTCCAAATCCGGCCCCCGATACTCCCTAGCTGTGTGACTCTGGGCAAGTCACTTAACCTCTGTCTGATCATGTGAGAAAATAATGGTAAAGTGCTTAGCACACGACTAGTCGTGTCCTTTGTGATTCCACTTGGGGTTTTCTTGAAGGGGTTTGCCATTTCCTTCTCCCTCTCATTTGACAGATGAGGAAACTGAAGCAAACAGGATGAAGTGATTTGCCCAAGGTCACACAGCTGGACACGTCTGAGGCCTGATTTGAACTTGGGAAGATGAGTGTTCCTGACTCTAGGCCTGGTGCTCAACACACTATGGCACCCCTTAGAGTCTCACCTCGCACATTCCAGGTGCTATATAAAAGTTGGTCAAACAAAATTTTGCAGATGAAGAAATTGAGGCACAAAGAGGTTAAATTACTTGCCCAGGGTCACACAGCCAGTATAAAATCCATGATGTAGTTTTAACCCAAGACTTTGTGATTCCAAGTCCAACATCTTGTCCGCTTCACCAGCTAGTTTAGTTTGTGGTAACAGAAGGGTTGGTGATCCCCTTCAGAAAGGTTGTTCATCTTAATGAAGATCACAGAGACTAGGTGGAAAGTGGGATCATTGTTATAGCAGGGCCCTGCTATCCCCAGGGTTGTCTACATCAGTGTCTGAGGGAAGGTCAGGGAGGAGGAAGGGGGTTGATCAAGGAAATGTTTTCAGATTAGTGATCTCTAGCTGGAAGGGGCCTAAAAGTTCTCTAGTCCTAGGCCCTCATTTTACAGATGGGGAAACAGACCCAGGGGAATAAAGTGACATAGGATCATAGATCCTGGAATTCAGTCCAACTCATTTTACAGATGAGGAAATTGAGACCCAGAAAGATAGTGATTTGCTATAATAGAGAGGAGGTTGGAAGCCAGGTGCTTTCACTCCAGAACCAGCCTGCCATCTTTCCACCATCCTGTGCCTTGGATTGCTCAAGGGGGAGGGCTGGACTTTCTCCCTTCATCCTTCAGCTCCCCATGCCCCCCCACCTCCCTTCAGGGGTTGCAAATGTTTGCCAGAACAGGGCTGGGACAGGAAAGGTTAACCCAGGAGACCAAGGCTGGAGCTGACAGACAGCCTGTGGCTGGGAGGCCTTTGGCAAGAGGCCAGGTTTAGGAAAAGAATATCAAATGTCCTTTGGAAAATGAGACTCTCCGCCATCTCCCCACCTCCCCCCACTCCCCACCCAGACCTAAAGGAGAAGAAAGAAGCCAGCTTTTCTAATTAGATTTCATGTGACCTAGTGACAAATCCTCCCTCTGCCCTGTTTAGAAGTGACATCTCTTTTTATGATTTGCCCATCCCCTATTCCACAGAGACCGGAAGAAAGCAACAGTCAGAGAGAGAACCAGGAGGCAGGCCGTGCCCAGCAGTCACTAATTAACAAATTAGAGAGAAAAACACCCACCCTTCCTTGTGCAGAGGTAATTGTTTTCTGGCTGGGCTGCTTTTCATCAGACAGCCCTCTTCCTGTTGAGGCGGAGATAGATTGGGTTTGAAGGCACCTCTGATTTGGGATTCTGCCTTCCTTCCCCTGCTTTCCTCCGTCCTTCCTTTTTTCCTGTTCCACTTTTCATCTCCCCCTTTTCCCTGCTTGTACTTTTCGTAACCCCCTCCCTATCTCCCATCATTATCATCAAAGCCCAACCAGTCAAATCTATTGAAGCTTCTCTCCTGCCTACCTTTGGGCTTGAGGTTATAAAGGGAGACCCCAGAAGCCTTGTGCCCATGGCTGGGCATCCCTTCCTTAGGACTGCGGGCTGGAGCCTAGATCTCCACTGGAAGGAATCTCAAAGAAGCCTTCTGGCCTAACCCCCTTATTTTACAAACAGGGAAACTGAGGCCCCAGGGGAGAAAGTGACATAGGATCATAGATCCTGGAAAAGACCTTAGAGGCATCTAGTCCAACTCCCTCATTTTACAGATGGGGAAACTGAGGTCCCAGGAGAACAAGTAACTTGCCCAAGGTCATACACATAGTAAGCCTCCAACGTGGGACTGGAAGCCTGTCCTTGTACTTCTGTGCTCTGGCTGGATCGCTGCCCTCAGGAGGGAAGGAGGGTAATAACTCACCCTTATTTAGCACGTCGGTGTGAACAAAGGAGTATATGATCAGACGAGCAATGGCAGGTTTTATCTGGAACACAGCCCCCCTCATTGCTGTTCTGGCGTACGGCCATGCCTGGGTTTAGGGATGGCATCAGGTAGACACTTTAGCGTGCTCTGTCCACTACAATGAAGCTGGAAGAGCTGGGCACTTCGGGTGACCCCGCTGGAAGTTCTCCCAGTCCCCCGATCTCTTTGTACACCTCCAGCACCCATCCATTTGGTCCAGGGGAGCGGCAGATCGGACCGACAACACTGCCTCTCTGTTCTTTCTGTCTAGCTCTCCCAGCTAGTGGGGGCCATCGGACTGTCTAGACTCGCCTCAGCCCAGCTGTTCCCCACATGCTTTGCTGCGTGCCACCAGCATGCCTCCATTTAGGAACCGTGGGAATGGAGGTAGGTCCCCCGGGCACGCCCCCCTTGCTTGCAGCAGATTACTTCAAAGAGGCTAATTCTCCAGAAGTAAAAGAAGTTAAGAGGTAGCGGGCCTCCCAGGGGGAGTCTGGGGCGGGGGTGGGGCTTTGGTTTTACTATTGACGGTATCAATCCTCTCCCTGTAGAGAATTCTGCAGATTTTCCTTGGCGTGTTGTGATGAGGAACAGTAGGAAAGAGGGAGAAAAGGGATCCTCCTGGGTCTGTTGGATGAGTCCTCTTCTATAAGAAGATAGTGAAGCAGAGAGAAAGCGTATTGGGCTAATTCAATCGATCGATCGATACACATTCATTACTATGTGACCGGCACTGTGCTAATCTCGGAGATGAATGAATGAATGAATGAATGAATGAATGAATGAATGAATGAATGAATGAATGAATGAATGTATGAATGAATGAATGAATGAATGCATGAATGCATGAATGTATGAATGAATGGAATGTCATATCAGAAGCATAGTTAGAAGGCTGATGTGTCTGGATCACAGAATTCACAAAGACATAACATAACAAAGCTAGAAAAGTAGGATGGGTCAGGCTACCTTGAAGGTCAAATAAACAAATTTTTATTTCATTCTGGCATCAATAAAAGGGAACCATGTGGATTTCCTGAGCAGGAAAATGAGGTGACCAGATCCAGGCTTAAGGAAATCATTTGGGTGGTGGTGGGGAGGAGGATTGAAATGGGAAAAACCACTTAGGAGGCTATTTCAACAGCCCAGGTGAAACCTAGATATGGGTTACAGATGAGGAAAGTGAGACCCAGAGAGCCGTGACTTGGTAACAAGTAGCAGAGCTGAGATTCTGACTTGTTTCCTGACCTCAAATCCAGCACACTTTACACTGTCCACCCTGCTCCAATACGTGTCTATGTGCATTAGATGTGTATTAGATTTGGGGCCAGAAGACCTGAGTATGAATGTTGTTTCTTCTACTTGGTAGTAGCTACTTCCTAGATGTATGACTAAGGGCAGGTCACGTAACTGCCACTGACCTCAGTTTCCTCACCTGTAAAATGAGAGGGTATAGCCTTTAAAGTCCCTTTCATAGAATCTCTGTGATCCTGTGAAAGTAGGGGTGTGCTAGAACCAACTCAAACTGGTTTGTGAGAGCTGATAGTTAAATTTTTCAATATGAGTATTTATACTTTGGGAATTGGCACATACTACCAATCAGAGCTTGATTTATTTTTAAAAAATTTTTAACATTCACTTTCATAAGATTCTGAGTTCCAAATTTTTTCCCTCCCTCCCCTTTCTCCTCCCCAAGATAGTAAGTAACCTGATAATAGGCTATACATGTACAATCATATTAAACATACTTCCATATTAGTCATGTTGTGAAAGAAGAATCAGAACAAAAGAGAAAAACCACAAGAAAAAAAAATTAAAAAAGGTGAAAATAGTATCTTCAATGTGCATTCAGACTGCATAATTCTTTGGATGTGGACAGCATTTTCCATCATGTGTCTTTTGGAATTGTCTTTGTATACAATTTGTCATTATGTTGCTGAGAAGAGTAAAGTGTATCACAAAGTTCATCATCAAACAATGTTGCTATTACCAGGTACAATGTTCTCCTGGTTCTACTCACTTCACTCTGCATCAGTCCATAGAAGTGTTTCCAGGTTTTTCTGAAGTCCACCTGCTCATCATTTCTTATAACACAATAGTATTCCATTACATTCATATACCACAACTTTTTCAGTCATTCCTCAGTTGACGGATGTCCCCTCAATTTCCAATTCTTTGACACCACAAAAAGAGACACTGTAAATATTTTTGTACATGTGGGTCCTTTTCCCTTTTTGGTGATCTCTTTGATATACAGACCTAGTAGTGGTATTGCTAGATCAAAGGATATGCACAGTTTTATAGCCCTTTGGGCATAATTCCAAATTGCTCTCCAGAATGATTGGATCAGTTCACAACTTCACCAACAATGCATTAGTGTCCCAATTTTTCTCATATCTTCTCCAACATTTATCATTTTCCTTTTCTGTCATGTTAGTCAACCTGATAGGTATGAGGTGGTACCTCAGAGTTGTTTTTAGTGTGCATATCTCTAATCAATAGTGATTTAGAACATTTTTTCTTATGACTGTAGATAACTTCAATTTCTTTCTCTGAAAACTACCTGTTCATATCCTTTGACCATTTATCAATTGGGGAATGACATGTATTCTTATAAATTTGACTCATTCTCTTATAGTTTAGAAATGAGACATTTGTGAGAAAAACTGGCAGTAAAAATTGTTTCCTAATTTTCTGCTTTCCTTCTAATCTTGGTTGCATTGACTTTGTGCAAAACTTTTTAATTCAATGTAATAAAAATTATCCATTTTACATTTCTTGATGTTCTCTATCTCATTTGGTTATAAATTCTTCCCTTCTCCACAGATCTGGCAGGTAAACTATTTGTTGCTCTCCTAATTTGCATATGATATCACCCTTTATGTCTAAATCATGTACTCATTTTGACTTTATCTTGGCATATGGTGCAAGATGTTGGTCTATGTCTACTTTCTATACTATTTTCCAGTTTCCACATCAGCTTTTATTAAATAGTGTGTTCTTATCCTAGAAGCTGGGTAATTTGAGTTTATCAAACAGTAGATTACTATAATTATTTACTGCACTGTTTTGTGTACCTAACCTATTCCATTGATCTACCACTATTTCTTAGCCAGTACCAAATAGTTTTGATGATTGCTGCTTTATAATGCAGTTTTAGATCTGATGGCTAGGCCACCTTCCTTTGCATTTTTTTCATTAATTTCCTTGATTGGTTTTGTAAATTGATTATCTAAACTTAAGAAGTGTGATCCTGGACAAGTCACTTAACTGTTTGCCTCAAAAAAGAAAAGGAAAATATGGAGTAACTTATAATAATGTAAATTAAATTTTAAAATGTTTAATGCACACTTTTTTCCTTTTTCTGGAGGGCTAGCACCTTCCCATATAAAAGTGACGTATTAAAGGAGACATATTAAACATTTTGCTGTTCAAACTTCATCAATCAAGCAGCAAGCATTTATTAAGTGCCTACTGTGTGCCAGGCCCTGTGGTATGTGCTGAAGATACAAAGACCAAAATCAGCCCAGTCCCTTCCCTCAAGGGGCTTATATTTGGAAGGCATTCAGGTCCTATTAGCCTGGATGCCCCCCTTGCAGTCAGGGCTTCTGACTTACTAGGGGCCCTGTTGGCCAGTCAGCTACTGAAAAGGATTAGGATAACTTGCTAATTTTCAAAAATTGCTAGCATCTGGATACTTTCCCTGGAATGCAATCATTTTCATGTCACATGAAGTTAATTGGAGGACTTTGAGTGGAAAGAGAGATGGTGTTGGTGGAGGACGCTGATTTGGGGATGGATCCTCAGTATTGGAAGAAAGGAAATTTCTCAACCCCTCTCTTATATTCTCCCATCTCCTACCTGCCCCTGCCTGGGCATGCAGCTGCAACCCTGCCTGACCAGCCCAGAGTTCAGGCCTCCATCAGGGAATTGGGCATCTGGCATCTTAGGGCTCTGGTATTGGCATGGATTCCTGTTTCCACTTCAGGAGTGGGACCAGCAAGCCAGGAAGATACAGGATGTTTCTATTGGGTAGATGAATTATCTACAGATTGAAACTATCTGTGAATAATTCAAATGATCCACTTACAGATTCCAGGAGCCAGCCTCAATGGCCTCTATCTTCCTCCTCCAGCACACACAAGCACACACACATAAACTTCAGTCTTAGGGTCAATGCTGTGAACTCAAGAGATGGAAGGAACCCTAGGGAAAGGCTAGCCCCACTAACTCATGCTTCAAATGGGGAAACTGAGGCCAAGAGAAGCCCAAGATCACACTGGTAGTTGAAACCTATACCCTCTTACTGACCCTCAGTTATTATCACAGAGACTGGGAGAGAAGAAGAGTCCTAAGAATGGAATGGGTCCCTTTTCTTCCTTCTCCCCTGCCCTACAACTCCCTCTTTCCTAGAGACTCTGAATCTTCTGGGAATTATTCAGGGGTCCAGTTCTAGGAAGTGGACAATCAGAGCTAATAATGCCTAGGCCCATGATTCATCATATTTGTCACTGAGATATGCGGTAAGAGGTGGGACAAATGGAAAGTGCATTGGATCGGAAGTCAGAAAACCTGATTGAATCCAGCCTTCACCACTTGATTCTTGGGTGAACTTGCAAAGTCTTTTGAAAGAGTGCAAGTTCTACAGAACAAATCCTTTTGTGAAGGGAATTTGTTCTGTGAAGTTTGGATTCAGTCACAGGACTGCACTTGAGAACCTAAAGGGGCACATGTGGCCTGGAATCAAGCTTTTGACTTGTACCTCAGGACTGTGTCTCTTTCTGGCCCCTTCTTGTGCCTGGGTCCTCTTTGGTTCACTTGCTAGTAGCACAGCACCTCCAATCTGGGGGTCTTATCTTGCTGTTCTCCTTCTAGGGACAGAAGTCCCCATCTGAGCCTTAGATCCCAAGGTGACCTTGCTTGGCTGGGCCTCCATCTCTACCTCACCTACTTGTCAGGATATAGACTTGCTGCCCACTCTGGACTTCTGCAAAGCCACCCACCCACCTTAGTGGGCCTCTGTCCATTATCTGGGCCAGTCAGGTGAAGCTGTCTAGTCTCCAGGTTCTCACCTCCCTCCCTCTGTGAATCAAGGCTCTTTCCACTACCCCACACTGCCTCTGAAACACTTACAACTGGGAAGCTGTAGAATGATCTTCTATATTCTAGTTGAAAAGCATCTGAGCCTTTTTTGGAAGAGACCTGCTAGTGGCCCAGACGTTCAGCCACCCACATGAATGGGACACTTCCAGACACTGGAGGAGCTCCTCTCAGCATATCCATTACATTACCTGGGCACAAGGAAATATTCAAGTTAGTCAACTCTGTTGGGAGGCAGTGTTACATAATGAGTTCAAATATCACCTCAAATACTGGCTTTGCCCAAGTAATTTAATGTAGGCCTCAGTTTCTTGATCTGCAAAATGAGGGAACTGTATTAGATAACATCTAAGATTCCTTCTGCTTCTAAATCTATGATCTTGTAAATATTGCCAAGTGCCCTAAATGGAAGCTATCATCTTTCAAGAGTTCTGCCTCTACATCCACACTGGAAAAACCAGGTGGATGAAATCTTGATCATAATAGGAAGTTGAATGGGATACTTACAGAGTTTGTCAGATGTAACCAAAGGACTAGTCAATTTCACTGATAAGTAACACTTCAGTCTGTTACTTGACTTGTTCCCATATCTGATTTTATCACCCTGAATTCTAGGATACTTCAAGGGTCTCTTTCCTCCCTAATTAATAAAACTTCAAAACACATTTCAGTCATCTAAATTCAGAGTCCCCACCAATTCATCAAATTCA
Source organism: Notamacropus eugenii (assembly GCF_028372415.1). Taxonomy (NCBI): domain Eukaryota; kingdom Metazoa; phylum Chordata; class Mammalia; order Diprotodontia; family Macropodidae; genus Notamacropus; species Notamacropus eugenii. The sequence continues at coordinate 48,955,160 of NC_092873.1, forward strand.
TTTTTTTCCAGTTGTTTTCCAGTCATGTTCCAGTCAATGATCCCATCTGGGATTTTCTTGGCAAAGATACTGGAGTGGTTTAGCATTTCTTTCTCCAGCTCATTTAACAAATGAGGAAACTGAGGCAAACAGAGTTGAATGATTTTCCAGGATCACCCAGGTAGTAAGTGTCTGAGAGTAGATTTGAACTCAGAAAGATAAGTCTTCCTGATTCCAGGCCCAACTCTCTCTGCTGTGCTACCCAGCTGGCACATGCATGAATACAATTTATTTATTAAACTAGAGAAACCTCTTTTCCCAATAGCAGTTACTGACATTTTGCTATATTAAATCCCTTAATCTTCTAAGATTAAATAAATATCAAAGTTACTAAATATAAAATTTATTGACAATGAAATAAATGATAAAACAAAGACATGAACAATTAAGGACAACATTTTAGCTTTAAAAATGATCACAATCAGAGTCATCTCAAATCCTCACTGTAATGGAAAATTTTTCTTCACCTTTGAGGACACAATCCCGCACCATTTAGTTCATTTAATATAACAAATAAAATCCATTCATAAGATTAAGGTTAAAACAGAGAAGTGTCCTTCATATTCTCTCTCTTTTCTCTCTGTCTCTGTCTCTCTTTCTGTCTCTCTGTCTCTGTCCGTCTGTCCCTTTCTCTGTCGCTGTGTGTCTTTCTCTCTTTTCCCCAGCCATGATAGGAAAATAGTCTCTTCAGTTTCTCTCAAGCCATCATTCTTAATCATTTCCCCAAACTGATAGTTAAAACCACCATTTCTACAGCATTCCAATTGACTTTTAAAGATATAGTAATAGTATTTGTAGTCTGGTCAAACATACATACATATGTAACACCTGTTGACCCATATATAAAAAAAAAGCATATACATACATATATATATGAATGTATATGTGTATATATGTATTATGTATATATGTTCATGTGCGTATATTTTGTACGTAATATAAACCACTTCTGCCCAGACCTAGGGAGGTTTCCCCAAAGAACATGCCCTCAACTTTGTGCTATGATATATAAAAGTAGGGGGATGTGACTCCTGACTGGCTGAGAAATATCTGGTTATGGTGAATGTGAGAGAGATAGGACCTCAGATTATGGGAGGACTTTGAGAGGGGATGCTGACTTTCGAATGGTGAACTGGAGATCTCCTTCGGAGTAGACACATGGGGAAGCTGGACCCTGCCATGCCCCTGAATTCTGATACTTCCACCACTAGAGAATGCTAAGAGCAGATTCCCGTCACCACAAAATCATTCCTCTCCTTGGTTCTGCTAGGATTTCCATTCCAACTTCAAAGTTGAAGAACTTATTTACTCTGATGAATTCTACTGTCATCTCTAATCTGTATAAATTCTCAGATTTTAGCGTAACTTGGATAAAGAGACTTATCTATTGGATAAGAGACCACTATTTATAATGGTATTTTGTGTAACCAGGGTTTGGTGGGAAAGAGCTAAGTTGGGGAATGTTGGCTAAGGGTTACCCTTCCTTTGAAAATGACTAAGGGAAGTTCTCAAACCCTCTTCACATCCCTAGACTACAGATATTTGATATGTGGAAGACAGATATTATTCTAGCCAGGTGGAAAATGGAGAAGGCTGGAGAGTTTGTCCACTCTGGTGGTCCTGGATGCTGCCAGCCTCCTTTTTGCCAGTCTCATGGCGAGGGCCCAGCTCTTCTCTTGCTTCTCCCAAATTGCAGTGTTCCCTGGAGCCAAGGTGGCTGAATTCCAGGTCAGAGAGCTCTATGTGCCACAGGTGGGCCAGCTGTATTTATGTTAGACAGCTCCCAATCACACACCCCTTCCATAATGTCATACATTATGGCTAACATTTATACTGGACCTTAGGTTTTATGGAAACTTTACAAATGCTGCTTCATTTTACTTTCACAGCAGTCTTGGCAAGTAGGTGCTCTTATCCTCCGTATTTTACGGGCAAGGAAACTGAGGCAGATAGCTGTTAAGTGACTTGTTAATGTCACATCTGAGGCTGCATCCGAACTCAGGTCTTATTGACTCCAACTTTAGAGCCCTATTCACTCCACAAATGTACCTCCATACACTGTACACGTGCAACACATGTATGTGCACACATAAGCTGTGTGTATGTATACAATGCATATGCACGAATAAATACCGTGCATGTACCTATGCACAGAGGATACATGTTCATATATGTATGCATATGCACACATATATATGCATGCATGTGTACAGCTACAATCCAATATATACTATTATTTCAATTCTGTCTGACTCTCTGACACCATTTGGGGTTTTCTTGGCAGAGATACTGGACTGGTTTGCTATTTCCTTCACCAGTTCATTTTGCAGATAAGGAAACAGAGGCAAACAGGGTGAAGTGACTTGCCCAGGGTCACACAGCGAGTAAGTATCAGAGGCCAGATCTGAACTCAGGGCTTTCTGATTTCAGGCCAGCCATTCTATTCACTGTGCCCCTCAGCTGCCTTGTGGTGTGTATGTGTGTGTATGTGTACACATACATACATATCTCACATGAACACTGAACTGGGCCCAGAATTGAGTGGGAGGAAAGCAGTACGCTGGATTGCCTTTGGGAAACTATACTGTGCTTTTTCTACAGCCTACAGTTCTCTCTGAAACAAAGGCCCATCCTTATTTTTTTTTACAATGCTATCCTCCCAGAGACGCTTTGTGACCTTGAGTGATGGACTACTTCTTTCTCCCAGGAATTAAGGCTGAGGGTCACCCACAGGGCAGCGAAGAAGTACACAGTGGGGGTAGGAGTAGACTGTGGTACATGGCTAAGAGGTACCCAGGAGAAACAGAGTCACAGCTTTATCAGAGAGCTGTATGACTGGAGAAAAAGGACCCGCCTTGCCCTAGTCAGCTGCTTAATCAATGGTGGCTGAATTGGATTGAGGATTCCAAGAATAGGTCACAGGAAGTGCTCAGATAATAATATACCATTGACTCTGGGGAGCAGATAGAATTCTGTATGAGTTTTGAGGCTTGGAAGCCAACGAGGTCCAGAGTGGTTGGAGAAGGCCTCCTGACTGGGTTCTTGCAGGGCAGCTAGGACCGGGACTGGCTTCTGTGTCTCTATTAGGCTGAATTTCAGGATGCTCCTCACTTTGTTCATTCCACTCTTGGATGGGACTGGTGTTGGCTTCAGAGGCCTGGTCCCCTGCCCAGAATAAGTTCCCCTCTATGGCATCATAAGATTGAGAGATGGAAAGGACCTTAGAAATCGACTAATTCAAGATCCTCATTTTACAAAGAGGAACCTGAAGATGGCAGAGGGGGTGTCCTGCCCAAGGTCATACACATAATAAATGGTAGGACCTGGACTTGAAATCAGATCCAGTGCTGTTCCCAGCCAGCCAGCCAGCCTCTGCTTGCATATTTCTTGTGACAGGAAGCTCACTCTCTATACAAGCATTCTATTTGACTTGTGGCATTTTCTAATTTTTTTCTTCATAGAAGACCTGATTTCATGTACCGCTTTTGATGTTTACTGTCTGTATGACTCTGGACAAATTACTTCATCTCCCTCAATTTTTCCATCTGTAACAGTGAGGGGCATTAGATTGGATGAACCCAGAGACCCCTTTCAGTTTTAAATTGATGATTCTCTGGTTTCCCAACATGTCTTCCTTTTCTCCCTCTCCTAGAGAATGTAAAAAAGTTGGGGGTGGGGGGGGGGTGTTGGAAACTCCATTTCAGCAATCTGAACAACATATCCACCAATCCTGACATTGTATGTAGTGTTCCACTCTGAGGTCCCCCACCTCTGCAAAGAAGGGAGGGAGGGAGGGAGTTATGTCCTCCTATTTCTTCCTTGGGTCCAGCCCCAAGTGGCATTTCCACACTGTGGAAGGACAGCCCCCCCCCACCTATGGCCCATGGCCCTGCTTTGTTATCATCACCCTCTACATCTATGCAAGGCCTACGATCCCACAAGTATTAGGGAAATATCTGTATCTTGAACCTGGTCTATTTTCCAGCAAAGGAGGGCAGAAGGGAGGCAGGACTATTTATTTCAGCAGGGCCCCATCCTAAAGGATTAGGTAATCAACAGCTTCCTGAAACGATCTCTCTCTCTTTTTTTTTTTATTTGGGGGGGATCCAGCTCGAGCTTCTGCTGACAAAGCCACATTTCACCGCGGCTCATGGCGGTGCCCGAGATTGAAGTATATAGGTCAGGCCTGTTTGCCTTCTGTGGGGCCTCCTCACACCTGGTACTGGGAATAAGCAAAATCATTTCAGTTTATTGACTTAGGGAAAAGATCTGGATTGTTTAGAGAGTGAGAAACTGACTTTAAGGTGGGCTGGGGTTGGAGGTAGAAAAGGCTGGAGGGGGAAGACCAGTTGCTCCCAGGGAGGGGTGTCATGTCACCCCCCCCCCCCACTTGGGGACAAGCCTTAGGAAGGCAGTACTATGCTGGAGACAATTATCATTATTAATAATGATAACTTTAAAGTTCAAAAAAGCACTTTCATGATAACATTTCATCTGAGCCTTCCTACACTCCAGGAAGGTGAGTGCCATGAACCTCAAATGTGTTTCCCTGCCTCAAATCTCTGCCTCCAGTCCCCCAATCCATTACCAATCCACTTACCATTATCCAATACCACTTACGAAAATAAGTTTCTTTAGGTACAGGTCTGACCATGTCATTCCCCCTGCTCAGTGAATTCCCATGGCTTCTAGGATAAAGTATAAGCTCTTCTGTTTGGGTTTTAAAGCCCTTCACAATCTGATCCCAAACTTCTTTTCCAGCTTGGGCCTCAAGTCAGGAAGACCTGAGTTCAAATCCAGTCTCAGATATTTACAAGATGGGTGACCTTGGGCAAGTCACCTGTTTGCCTCAGTTTCTTCATCTCTAAAATGAGCTGAAGAAGAAAATGACAAACACTCCAGTATCTCTGCCAAATGGGGTCATGACTGTAAAAGGACAAAAACAACAAAATTTTATTCTGCATATATTTTCACGTGTATACTCCTCTCCTGATAGAATGGAAACTTTTTGAAGGCTTTGTATTTTTAGTACCTAGCACAATGCCTGGCACATTCGAGCCGTGTGACCGTAGGCAAGTCACTTGACCAATGTTTGCCTCAACTATAAAACGAGGACAATAAAAGCAGTGCCTACTTCTCAGGGTTGTTGTGAATCTCACAGTGCCTGGCACATAGTAGGTACCATATACGTGCTCATTCCCTTTCTCTTCTCATCTCGTAGGTGGTTATAGACACTTGTTAATCCCATGATTCCCATTTTTCAAATGAGAAAACTGAGGCTCAGAAGTTAAGCGTTTTGCCAATTTCTATGTACTGCAGAGAGCCTTGGACGTGGCTGGTGACAGTGGACGTGGGTTGTGATTTTGACTCTGCCATATGTGAAGGATTTTAGAGCCAGGAGCTGTATGGTCCTCTCTGGGTCTCATTCATCTCATCTATATGATGGAGATAATCATATCTGTTCTGCGGGACAGGAGGGATGGCTACAAAAACCTGAAGAGATATAGGAATATATAGGAATGTAAGGAATGATGAACTTCATTGCCATCCTGAAAGACTGGTCATTTAGGACCAGAGTGGATGCATTTATGGAGACCAGCAAATGGGTGGAGAACTAACAGCAGGCAAAGGTGTATCTCAAAAAACATAGCTCATTTGGTCTGACCATGTTACTCCCATGTTCAAGAATCATTGGTGGCTCCCTATTGTCCCCAGGACAATATAAAATTCTTAGCCTGGCATTCAATGCCTGCCACTCTCTGGTGACAGCCCACTTTTCTAGGCTTATTTCACATTACTTCCCTTTATCATTCCAGCCAAAGTGGCCTCTCAGTGTTGTCCTGAACCTGGCACTGACTTTCCCCTCCCCTCCATGGCTTTCCATAGGATTCCCTACCCCCCACTCCCAAGACTCTAATATTGGTTTCTTTCAAGGCTTAGCTCCAGCACCATGTCTTCCATGAAGCCTTTGTTGATTCCTCCCAGTGGTAAGTTCTTCTCTCTCCTCAAATTACCTTGTACCTCTTGGATCTCCCTAGTGGAATGTAAGTTTCCGAGGACAAGAACAAAAATTATTTTGTCTTCATCTCCTTAGCACCTGACACAATATCTTGCCAGGTTGGCAGCTAGGTGGCACAGTAAATAGAGTGCAGGCCTGGAGTCAGGAAGACTTAGCTTCCTAAGTTCAAATCTACCCTTAGATGCTCGTTGGCTGTTTGACCCTGCCCAAGTTGCTTAACCCTGCGTGCCTCAGTTTCCTTATTTGTAAAATGAATTGGAGAAGGAAATGGCAAACCACTCTAGTATCTCTGCCAAGAAAACCCCAAATGGGAGCACAGGGAGTCAGAACATGACTGAAAAATCAATGATCAAAACTGAATGGATGCATGAATCACCCTCTCATTGTGTCAGACTCTGTCTCAAGTCAGAGAGAGAGAGACAGAGACAGAGATGGAGAGAAACAGAGACACAGAGAGAGATATTGAAAAGATCAGAGATTTAGAGCTGATCCACATGTTATAGACAAAGAAACTGAGACATCAAGAGGCCATGCAATTGACCAAGATCACACATATAGTAAGTGGCAGAATATTAAATCTAGGTTATTTTATCTTTGGGTTTTTTTAATTTATTATACCCAGAGGTGTGCGGTTAGATATTTAACAAAAAGCTCTTGGGGAGCGTGGGGGTGGGGAAGGGAGAGACAAGGAGGTACTCACTACACACTTTTAAGTTTAATCTGCATCATTGACATTCTCTCCATCCCTTTCTTAAGTCTAGCGAAACAATACACCAAGCCCTGTTAGAGACTTTGCAGATTCACAAGCTGAAAATGCTCACATTGAAAATTTAACAATCAGTCTTTCCCAAACCAGTGTGAACTGGCTCCAGCACACCTGGCATGCGCCTTGATTTTTCATAGAGTAGGTTGCAAAGAGTTCAGAGGAAGGATAAGTAGGATCCCATGGAGAAAGAGCTTCAGGGGAAGTTTTTTCAAGGAGGAATGGGAAACTCTTAAGAATGAAATTCCAAAGATGCAAAGGAAAAGAATTCCAAAGAGGAGGAAGAATGGGAGTTGTCTGAAGAGCCTGGGGTGGCTGCACAGGGAACTCCCCAACAATGATATAATAACAGTAGTTGTGGTGGTTCAGTTGCTTCAGATTCTTCATGCCCCCATTTGGGGTTTTCTTGGCAGAGATACTGGAGGGGTTTGGCCATTTCCTTCTCCAGGTCATTTTACAGATGAGGAAACTGAGGCAAACAGGGTGAAGTGACTTGCCCAAAGTCACACAGCTAGTAAGTGTTTAAGATGGGATTTGCATTAAGATCTTCCGTATTCCAAGCCTGGTGCTTTATCCACTGCGCCACCTAGCTGCCCCAAATAGTAGTAGTAGCCAGCCTTTATAAAATATCTTAAGGTGTGTGAAACCCTTTACAAATATTATCTTATTTGATCCCCACAACAACCCTGGGAGGTAGGTGTTGTTATGATCCCCATTTTAAAATTGAGGAAACTGAGGCAGACAGATTAAGTGACTTGCCCAGGGTCACACAGCTAGTCAGCGTCTGAGGCTGGAGTCAAACTCAGGTCTTCCAGACATCAGATCCAGGGCTCTGCCCACTGAGTCATTTTGCTGCCATTCACCTTATGTTAAAAAAGAAAATATATATATATATGCGTATGTATAAACCAAAAAGATAATTTCTATAAATATAAATTTATATCTATAAATATTTATATATAACATGTTCTATATTATAATTATATATAATAAACATATCTATAAATATTTAAGTATGTATAAATGCATACGTGTGTGTATACGTGTGCATGTGTACACACACACACTCACACTCACACACACACTCACACACTGAAAAATATAGAAGGAAGAGCAAGCAACAGAAAGCTAAGAGAAAAGCCTGAGATGGCCCTATAAAAAGAGCATCTGAAGCTTAGACTGAGCTAGGGTGCCAAGGCAAGATGAGGATAAGCTGTTTTTTCTTCTAAGCTTTGTTGAGGTGAATGGGGTGATGATAACTGGTGACTGGGAGGAGGCTGGGCTTTTTAATTCTAATTTTGTTTCCGTTTTCTCCATTAAAGAGAATGACCTTGGCACAGGAAATGTCAGGACAAAATGGCTTACATCAAGTCTCTACCCAAGATATACAAGGAGATAGTAAGCAGGGGTCTGATGGTCCTAGATGAATTCAAGCTTCTGGGTTCAGATGAACCAAGAACATGCCCAGGTACTGAAAGAACTGGCTGAGGGGATGGGAGCCACTTTCATATATGTCTAAAAGATCTGGGATGTGTATATATTTGTGTTTATGTGAGGGTGTGTATGTTTGTGGTGGGAAAAGCCTTTGGATTTGAAACCAGAAAACCTGAGAGAAGTGTCACAAAATTGGAGGAAGGGACATGTGGTCTCAATTTTCAAAAGAGCAAAGAGAATAGTCTGCAAATCTTAAGCCAGTGAGCTTCTCTGAGATTCTTGAGAGAATTCGAGAATGGATGACTAAAAGGAAGGTTGTTAGACCTTTCCAGAGAAAGGGAAGCAGAGATCATATGCAGAATCAGCATGGTGCCTTCATCAAGAACAAGTCAAGTGAAGTTAACTTAATTTCCATTTGAGAAATATTATTAAAATGGCAGATTAGAGAGTTTATTTAGAATTTAGCAAAGCATTTGACTAAGCAAAAAATCATACTATTCTTATGGAAAAGATGGAGAGATGTAGATTAGAGGAGAGGTATCAAATACATAGCCCACAACACTCACAAGTGCAGCCCAAAACAGATTAAAATGTAGTTCCTATTTGACTTTTATGTGTTGATGTATTAGTAAAAAGAAATACATAAACATGTATGGTTTTCTAAGTCAGTATGTGACCCTCAGGGATCCTTACCTACTGATTAGTGGCCTTGGTTTCTATTTGACGTTGACATCACTGATGCAGAAGATAATAATTAGATAGACTCAGAACTAATTTAATGATTGCTTTCAAATAACTGTTAATGATTCAACATCCACATAGCAAGTGATTTCCAGGAGAATGCTCTAGGGATTTCCATTTGACACTGGACTATTTAACATTATTTTTTATCAATGATTTAGAAAACCACATAGATAGCATGCTTAGCAGCTAGGTGGAACCATTGATAAGACCATTGAGGCAGACATGAGTTAAAATCCAGTCTTAGCCACTGACTAGCTGTTTGACCTTGGGCAAGTCACCTAATCTCTGTCTGCCTCAGTTTCCTCACCAGTAAAACAAGTAAAATAATAGCACCTACCTCAAAGGGTTGTTGCAAAGCCCAAATGAGATAAGATTCAAACCTTAAAGTGCCATTTATATGCTGGTTAACTATTATTCCCAAGTGATGCAGAAGGGAAGAATTAACCCACTGGATAACTGAATCGGGTTCCAAAATGATTTTGACAGGCTAACACAATGGGATGAACTTAATAAGATGAAATTCAATAAGGATAAATGCAAATTCCACTCCTTTTCTTCAAAAATTCAACCTTTCACATACAAGATGGGGAAACATGGTTAGATAGCAGAAAAAATCTGGGGTGGGGTGGGGGATGGTTAGTGAGCTGCGAGTTTAACATGAGGCAGTAGCATGCCATGGTGGCCAAAAAAAGGTAAGGGGACCTGGGACTACATTAAGAAATTCTAGGCCCTATTGCCTTAGTTTCCTCATTTGTCAAATGGGTTGGGGAAAGAAATGGCCAACCGCTCCAGTATCTTGACCAAGAAAACTCCAGATGCCGTGATGGAGAGTGGGACAGGACTGAAAACGACTGATCATGCCCTCTAGGGTGGTCAGACCATGCTTGCAGCGTTGTGTTCAGGTCTAGGGGCTGTGGTTTGAGAAGGCACATCGATAAGCTGTGCAGCATCACCCAGAATGGGAAGGGCTTTGAGACCATGGCAAATAAGGAACAACTAAATACCAGAGAAGGGAAGACTCAGGGACCAGACGCTGTCTTTAAGTATCTGAAGGACCAACAAGCGCAGGAGGAATTAGACTCGCGTTTGGCCCTAGGAACAGAAGAAGCAGCCATCATGGAAGCTGTGAAGGAAATGTAGGCTTGATGGCAGGGAATGTCTGTCCCCATGTGGGGTGGGAATCCTGGAGCTCCCAGAGGAGGGCTTGGAGGAGCGGCTGGGTCACTGTCTGTCCAATGCTGCCATGGAGATCCTGGTGCCCAGGCGGGATCGGTAGGGGCTGAGCTCCTGTCGCCTTAGCAATTCTGGGATGCTGTGAACATGGCACCTGGGCTAAGGGGCGAGGTCAGCTCGGCTCGCAGAGCTTAGACCGGGCGAGGGGGTTGGAGACCACTGAACGTCGCAGCGGAAGACTTGTTTCTTGATAAAAAGACGTTCATTGTTTAGATATCATCTTGATTTCCGAATATGTTCTTCCCCACCCCTAGACCCAGTGAACCATCCTTGTAACAAAAACGGGGCGAGAAGAAAAGTCGGGCAGAACTAACCAAGATGGAAACTGAGGCTGACAGAATGTCGAACGTTCCTCACCTCTTGAAGAAGGGAGGAGGATGGATTTTCTCATTTTAAAATCTGGGACAAAGCTTAGTTAATCATTATAATTACACCGTGTCCTTTTTTCTTCCTTTCCTTTCCTTTCCTTTCCTTTCCTTTCCTTTCCTTTCCTTTCCTTTCCTTTCCTTTCCTTTCCTTTCCTTTCCTTTCCTTTCCTTTCCTTTCCTTTCCTTCCCTTCCCTTCCCTTCCCTTCCCTTCCCTTCCCTTCCCTTCCCTTCCCTTTCCTTTCCTTTCCTTTCCTTTCCTTTCCTTTCTTTTCCTTCTTTCGTTCCTTCCTTCCTTCCTTTTATTTCTCTTCTTTCCTTAATTTCTTTCTCTCTTCCTTTCTCTCTCATTTTTCCTTTTTCTCTCTCCTTTCTTTCCCTCTCTTTCTTTCCTTCTCTCTCTTTCTTTTTTCCTTTCTCTCTCCCTTTTTTCTTTCTTCTTTTATCCTTTCTTTTGCTTAATTCTTTCTTTCTAGTCCTCTCCTTTTTTAATTGAGGAAAATAAATGTGCATTTGATTAAGGAACTTGGCTGAGGTCCCATAGTTAACGAGTAGCAGAACCAGAAGTTACATCCAAGTTTTCTTCACTCTTTCCACTCCATCATCATAGAACCTGAGGAACACTAAAGTAGGGACCCACACACTGAGAGATTGGATCAAGAAGGTCAAAATGTGGTCACAGACAGTCTGCGGAGCAGGAATCAGGGACCCAGACAGAGCAGGGTAGTCCAGTAGAAAAGAGAAGTGAGTTTGGAGTAAGAGTGACTTCTCTTCTCTGAGTGCACAGGAGGTGGAATAAGAAGGCTGTTCCCCACACCTAGAGGTCCCTCCCTCCTTACTTCTTCCTCTTAGCTTCCTTCAAGACTCACCTTCTGCCAAAGGTCCTTTCCAGTGCCCAACCACAACCTCCTGAGATGTGCTTCCTTCTACTCCATGTCCTTGGTGTTTGCCTGTAATCTTCCCCAGTGGAATGACAGGTCCCTGAAGGCAGGGATCAGGCTTTGGTCCTAACATTCTTTGTGTTCCTGATGCTTCTCACGAGCCTGACATATAGTAAGTGCTTCATAAATGATTGATGATGACTGACTCAGTATCTGACCTTCCTCATCAGTACCCTCTACCACACACAGTTTTCTGTGAAAAAACCAAACACCAGTGTGTTTATATGAGAGGTTTGTGTGTACGTATGTATACGTGTGTGTGTATATATATGTGTGTGTATGTGAATGCTTGTGAGGGTTTATGAATGTGTATACATGTATGTATATATGCGCGTGTAAGTGTGTGAGTGTGAATACTTGTGAGGATGTATGTATGTGTGTGTACATGTATGTAAGTGTTTGTGTAAGGGTATATGTTTGTGAGGATATATACATACATGAGGGTATATGTATGTGTATATTTGTGTTTATATGAGGGTATGTATGTGTCTGGTGGAAAAAGCCTTTGGATTTGAAATCAGAAAACCTAAGTTCTCTTACTGACTCAGCTACGTCTGTCTGTACCTCAGTTTCCCCCTGTGTGAAATGGAGAGATGCTAGATAGTGTCTTGGGCCCCTTCAAGCTCTGGCACTCTTTGCTTTGGAATCCATCAAAGACAGGTTGTAAAACCCCCAAGTTCCCACCCCCTGAGGCCCTCTATGCCCCCCACCCCCTAACCCTCTAACCACCCCAGGATCACCCCCAGTCTTTGCAGGCCCAGTCTTGTCCCTGGCTCTGCAGGCAGCAAGGAACTGAGCCAGTCCTGGTAGGACAAGGCCAAGGTTATGGGCTCCAAGCACATTGTTATTCTGCTCGCCAGGATCTCTCCCCCACCCAAAGTAAACTTCGGGAATGTCTATCAGCTTGATCTAGTAATTAATACCCTTGACGGTTTTTATTGGAATGAGACAGGACCTGAACATGCCTTGCCTTTTAATTAATAACCAGCCTCCACCATGGCTGGGGGAACACACTCCCTTGCCTCCTGTCCTTGGGAACAGAGATTCCCAGAACAACCCCCCCTCCCCAGTCCCCTGCCCAGCCCCAGCAGCCAGCCCTCTTGGCAGGCCAGCTCAGCCCATTGTCCTGTGCCCTGAATCACAATCAAGCTGGTCTTGTCCATCTGATCCCTGCTTTCCTCCCACCAGCCCTTCCCCCATGTACTTCCCCCACCCCCAGCACACACATACACACAAACATAGACACACACACACACACACATAGACACACACACACACACACGCACACACACACACACTCTGCTTCCCCAAGATTCAGTGCCAGATCTCTCCTGTCATCACATGGTCCTAATCTGTCCCACATAATCAAAGTTCAGTCATGGATTATTTTAGGAGAGAGAAAGAACCCTGAGGGTCCTTGGCTGGGGCTTGGGACCCCTTTCCAGAGTGGACAGACTCCCTGACAGTGGAGGAGAGGAGAAAGAGTGACCTCATGGGTCCACTTGGAGTTGGGAGACCAGAAGAGCCTGGAATTCTAGACCCCAATGTCCTTCCTAGGGACAGGTTTGACTGCCTCTGAGATAGAGGGTCATCCTTAAACAAGACATCTGAGATGTGCTAGGATTTGGAGGGACATAATGAAGCTCATTCTTATGCTCATGGGCTCAGGATGTGCTGGATAGTAGAGGCCCTGGGTTGGATCTCATGTGGGAAGGGGTGACCTGTCTTTCATGGAATCCCAGTGAGGGACAGCCAGATTGAGAGGTAAGGGTGGGGGTGGGGCGAGGACAGACAGACAGGCAGGAAAGCAGATGGGTGAGCAGACAGACAAAAGGTAATTTTCACTCATTGATCTTAATTCTGTCCTTTGGGACCAAGCAGACCAAATCTCTCTCTTCCACTTGAGAGCCTTTCAAATATTTGAAAACAATGATCATGTCTTCTCTTCTTGAAACAGACAGAAAGACACTCATGAAGACAGAGAGTCTAGAAACATGTATCCTCAGCGAGTGGACAAGGCTTCCTTCTGCTCTGGAGGATTCCTAGACAGGCTCATTCTCACTCCTTGCCTTACTCCTAGATCTGTGGCTCCTCGTACCCTTCCTTCAATATCAGGTACAGGCTTCCCATCAGACTGTATCACCCCTCATAAACTCTGGAAATAAGGGATCCTTGGACTTATGCAACTCTAGTTGGGAAGATTCCCTGAGCAAAGCTTTATACAGCTCTTTAACATTTACAAAGGGCTGTGAGAGAGATCTTCAGATCTGACCTTACCTCGCACCTGCCCATCAGCTCAAATCCAAAGATTAGCATTCCCTGATATTCAGGGCCTGCCACAGTCTGACCTTTTCACTACATATTCAACTTTCAGGAAGTGGCTCATCCTCTTCCCCACCTGAAAGGGTCTCACTGTCCCCCAGATTATTAGAGTGGCCAAGGGCTAGGACAAAGGAAATGAACTTGGGTCAGTCCCTGCTCAGGACTGATAACACTGTGAGAGAATAAAGGACACCATAAGAGCTACTATTGTATTATCTACTGAATGTTCACTTGCTAAAGAATGGTAAAGACTGATCTAGCTGTTCTTCACCAGGATGGTTTTCATGCAATGGTATGAATGGAAAGAGTAAAAATGGAAAAAGTGAGAATGGGGGGGGGGGGGGAGTGAAAATGGAAAAAAATGAATGGAAATAGACATGGTGACAATGAAAGCTCTTAATGCAAGGAAACAAATTTAGCATCATGGTTATCAGTGAGACTGGATGGCATGGGACTTGTGATTTGGATTTGGACAGGCAAACCTATTCAAAAGAAATCTGAGTGGATCAATGCTGAGAGGTAGGTTCTATTATTAGCCCCATTTTAACAGATGAGGAAAGTGAAGCTGAGCAGGTTAAAGTGATGTGTTCAGGGTCACACAACATAAGTCTCTGAGGTAGGGTTTGTGCTTGGATCTTCTTGACTCTAGGCCTTGACCTCTATCCACTGCACAACTTAGCTGCCTGGATTTTCATAAAGGAGAGCCTGGACAAAGGCTTATACAAATCTGATAGAGCTGAAAAAAGTAGGCTTGTGAGTGCTACTAGTTTTTAATGACTTTTCTCTAACAATGATGTCTATGACTTCTTCCCATTAATTCATTGTCTTCTCTTTCAGATATTTTGATAATCACTCCCTCAGTGCTCTCAACTTTGTGCATTTTCTCTTGTAGATTTGGTTTACATGCATTTGATCTGGTCTAGGTACTCCTCAGGTCTTCATCTTGCTCAGCATCATTTCCATTTCCTTATACAGCACATCTCTCTGCCTTTGGGCACTCAGGGGTTAAGAGACTAAATGTGGTGGTTCCACTGTCATTGATGTCTAAAATAGTTTGCAAGAGAATGTGTTCTACTTTTGTCTCTTGGTCTCTTTACTTTTATAAATGCTCCTGGGATGATCTGGCTTAATTGGGTCTTATACTAAGTTTTTTTAAAGGTCTGGGTTCCCTACCACTCTTTTCTCTTTTGTGAAGAATCCTGAAGCTAACCTCCATTATCATCTGTAAAGTTTTACAAATAAGTTTATGTGCTAAAATGACTACCATGTGTTTTCACTTGGCAAAGAGATAAGTATCTTCTGGCAGAGAACTCCTTGGGTCAATTGTTAGTGGCAGTGGCTTTATCTCAGTTAACTGCTTTACTTCCTACTCCTGTAGAAAATTGTGATAAATAGAACAATGTCTTTTCCTTCATCCCTTTCCTATTTTCCATTGCCTGTGTTTGAATAGGTCAGGTTTGAGAAGTTGTAATCTTCTCATTGTTACTTTTTCTTCTAAATTAGTGTTAATTTTCACCTTTGCTCTAATGAATTGAGGATCTGACCACACACAGGCAGCCGGTTCATAAATGACTCCCACATAGCCATTTTCTGTCTGGCAATAAACAAATTTAATTTTTTCTGTGATGATCGGTACTGACCATACCTGATACTTTTTGACTGTCTTCTTGAAGAAAAGTGTCTATAATTTAGGAAGCTTCCAAGAAGTCTGAATAAACCCTTGGCATCTTTCACTTCTAATGCCAAACTAGATCTTCTAACATGGTTTTTGTGATCCTGCCTTATGCCCATCTTTGAAATGAAGTCAGTAAGTATCAATGTAGGTACCAACTTGGTCTAGAGGATCTTGTCAAGTGGTTTGATCATTTTCATCTTCTCCATCTGATGTTGGTATATGGGCTGCAACAGCCTTCCTGGTCTTCTTTTTGCTTGTATTTGTCTCAAGGACTGAAAGATGAGAGAATAAGAATAGTAAGAATAGCTAACATTTATATGGTGCTTATGATGTACCAGTCACTATGCTGAGTGTTTTTAATGTATATATGTATATGAATTTATCTCATTTGATCCTCACAAAACCCTAGGAGGTAGGTGCTGTTATTATTCTCATTTTATGGAGGAAGAAACTGAAGCAATGAGAGGTTAAGTGACTTGTCCAAAGTCACACTGCTAGGAAGTGTCTGAGGCCAGATTTGAAATCAGGGTCTTCCTAACTCCAGTCCTAGTGATCTCTCCACCATACC